>NC_135373.1:119921218-120186218 GCF_049243985.1 Paroedura picta | reverse complement strand
GAAATAAATAAGCACTTTGAGAATCAGAGGTGCTGTGGAAGTACCAAATGTCCTTTATTGTGCCTGAATGAAATTATCCTTGTCCTTGTCTCTTGGTATCCCTTTTCTGAGCCTGCTTTCTGGGAACAAAAGAGGGTACCTTATCAGGTCAGTCCAGCACTGCTTTAAGGATTATCGACCTTGGGTCACATGATGAGAAGACGAGAGTCGCTGGAAAAGACAATAACGCTAGGAAAAGGGACCAGGAAAAGAAGGAGACTCAGCCTGAGATGGATTGAATCGACCAAGGAAGCTGCGACCCTCAATTTGCATGACCCGAGCAAGTCGGCTAACAAAAGGAGTTATTCACTAATGAATAATAATATTTTTTTTATACTCTGCTTTTCACTGCCCGAAGGAGTCACAAAAGTGGCTTACAATTGCCTTTCCTTCCTCTGCCCACATCAGACACCCTGGGAGGTAGGTGTGGCTGAGAGAGCTTCTGACAGGACTGCTTGGTCAGAACAGCTCTATCAGGGCTGTGACTAGCACAAGGTCACCCAGATGGCTGCATGTGGAGGAGCAGGGAATCAAACCTGACTCGCTAGATTAGCCACTGCTCTTAACCACTACACCACGCTGGCTGGAGTGATCGACTCAGAATGCCTGGATCTTGGGGAGGGGGGGGGGGAAGGTGCCAGCTTGGTGCAGTGGTTAGGAGCACTGACTTCTAATCTGGCAAGCTGGGTTTGATTCCCCACTCCTCCTCCATATGCAGCCAGCTGGGTGGCCTTGGGCTTGCCACAGCACTGATAGAGCTGTTCTGACCAAGCAGTGATAACCATGTTCTCTCAGCCTCACCTCCCTCACAGGGTGTCTGTTGTGGGGAGAGGAAAGGGAAGGTGACAGTCCTTTGGGTAGAGAAAAGCAGCAAACAAGAACCAACTTCTTCTTCTGTGTATAGGCATTCTCTGCAGGAATGAAATGCCTCTCTTTGGGACCCCCCCCCATCCCCATCTCTGTCCTTTGTCCCTCTCTTCACATGGCCTTCCATGGAGGTCTCCAATAGAGACAATGCCCTTATACGCTCAAATACATGAAGCCAGGCAACCTGGCCACTTGTGATAGGGAAAGAATAATCGAGATTAGGCTTCTTTTGACTATAACCTGAATATGAGCCGGATGTACTTGAATCAACAAAAGTTTACCTTAGTTCTTGTTGTTGTTGTTTGCAACATACATCTTGGGAGATTTATTTCCTGCACTCAGCATCGTGCTTCTATGACTGGGGGAAAACTCTGCTATATTAACCAAAGACCTCAATAATGAATTCATCGGGGCACCATCAACCGGAAGCCACTTGATGGCAACGAACACCAAGACATTAAGAAGTTAACTTGCCTTATCTGTGGATTTGGCCCTTGGGACGCTCACAAGGCACCCAGATATTCCCCAAAGCTGCCATTTAGCAACTAAGCTAATGCTTCGCCCTGCGGAATGCGCTATTTCTGTAAAACATGCCATCCAGGAGTAATACTTTACAATAGCTAAATTAGAGAGGTGGGGGTGGGGGTTGCTTTCCACTTAATCTGCTCAACTCCTCTCTGATGATATGCTTTGACGTGCCCGACTCAGAAAACGTTCGGAGACTGACGCCCTTGTCGGAGGCTTTTGTGAATGGCTTTGCTCGCTCTTGCGGATTAGAGCCAACCGGGCCTGTTTTTTAATCTTTTCAGTATCTGACTGTACTTACAGTTTCAGTGTCGGGCTATTAGGATCAAGGATCTGTCGTGCATTACTAAGGACCTCCCACGGTGCCTGTTGGAGAGACGATTGGAGCCCGTGTTGAAATATACCTGTGTTATCATCGAATGTGCAAATGAAAGACGCCTTCCACTTTTGCAGGGTGCCCAACTCAGGGTTAGGGAGTTTCAGGAGAAAAAGAGAGTTCCAGGAGGGAAAGGAGCTCCGGGAGGGAAGAGAGTTCCAGGAGGGGAAGGAATTCCAGGAAGTGAGGGAAGTGAGGGAGTTCCAGGAGGGGAGGGAGTTCCAGGAGGGGAAGGAATTCAGGAGGGGAAGGAGTTCCGGGAGGAGAGGAAGTTCCAGGAGGGGAAGGAGTTCCGGGAGGAGAGGAAGTTCCAGGAGGGGAAGGAGTTCCGGGTGGAGAGGGAGTTCCAGGAGGGGAAGGAGTTCCGGGAGGAGAGGAAGTTCCAGGAGGGGAAGGAGTTCCGGGAGGAGAGGAAGTTCCAGGAGGGGAAGGAGTTCCGGGTGGAGAGGGAGTTCCAGGAGGGGAAGGAGTTCTGGGAGGGGAGGGAGTTCCAGGATGGGAAGGAGTTCCGGGAGGGAAGAGAGTTCCAGGAGGGGAAGGAGTTCAGGAGGGGAAGGAGTTCCGGAAGGAGAGGAAGTTCCAGGAGGGGAAGGAGTTCCGGGAGGAGAGGAAGTTCCAGGAGGGGAAGGAGTTCCGGGTGGAGAGGGAGTTCCAGGAGGGGAAGGAGTTCCGGGAGGAGAGGAAGTTCCAGGAGGGGAAGGAGTTCCGGGAGGAGAGGAAGTTCCAGGAGGGGAAGGAGTTCCGGGTGGAGAGGGAGTTCCAGGAGGGGAAGGAGTTCTGGGAGGGGAGGGAGTTCCAGGATGGGAAGGAGTTCCGGGAGGGAAGAGAGTTCCAGGAGGGGAAGGAGTTCAGGAGGGGAAGGAGTTCCGGAAGGAGAGGAAGTTCCAGGAGGGGAAGGAGTTCCGGGTGGAGAGGGAGTTCCAAGATGGGAGGGAGTTCCGAGAGAGGGAGAGAGTTCCGCAGGGATGTGATGTCATAGAGTCTACCCTGCCATTTTCTCCACAGGAGATGATCTCTGTTGTCCAGAGATCAATTATTCTGGGAGAACACCATTTCCTCACCTGACGGTTGTTGATCCTATTCCAGTAACGGATGACTGATGCAACTAGAGAAGGAAGGGCGTTTCTGCCCCAGCTTGTAACCAAAGGCCAAAAACCTACAGCTGTGCCTCCTAAGTAGGGTTGCCAGCTGTGATTTGGAAAATTCCTAGAGATTTGGGGTGTGTGGAGCATGCTTGACTAAAAGCTGGAAAAATGAGTTTTATTCGGGCCAGCCTATATCGGAAGCCAAAGCAGATTAGAGAATCTGCATTCGGCTTCGAAATGCTGAAACAATACTGACAAGGTATTTTGGGGGGTTCAGGTGAACTGAACGCACATGCCTCGTGCACAGACACATTTCCTGAGCCCTGTGACCGCAAAAGAGAAAGATCGGAAACCCTCGCTTTTCCTGGCCGTCAGTGGGCTGCAGAGAAAGTTGAAGAGGCAGGACGGTTTCATTCTGTTATCGGAAGATTTAATTTGGAACCAACCCAGTGGTTTCCTTTGGTTCTGAAACATGGGAACTCCTTGGCAAAGATGACCATGACTAGTTATGTGTTGTTTCTCGGTTTGAGTGTGCTCACGCATAAGGCCTTCTTGGTTGTGGCACCAAAACTTTGGTACTCTCATCCCAGGGAGAGCCCTGTCTCTCTCCATTGGTGCCTTTTGACGGTAGCTGAAGATGTTTGTTTCATCTGGCATACCCCCAATAACAGTTACTGGCCATCCTTCCCTTCCCTTCCCTTCCCTTCCCTTCCCTTCCCTTCCCTTCCCTTCCCTTCCCTTCCCTTCCCTTCCTCTCCTCTCCCCTCCCCTCCCCTCCCCTCCCCTCCCCTCCCCTCCCCACCCTTCCCCTCCCCTCCCCTTCCCTTCCCTTGTCCAATAAAAGCTCCATAATAAAAGCTCTTGAGCAGTATAACAACCCAAAGCCTCATTTATAATCTCTATTTCTTTTCCCCAAGACAAAAGGAATATATATTTTTACAACATCCAAAGTTATATTAGGATTTTGATCTGACAGTCGGAAGGGGACCACCCTGCTTGAATTAAAAGTCATCGCCATTCACCAGCTGTGGTAAAATAAAATGGCATTTTAGTTTATCATACTCAGGGCATTCCAATAAAAGAAGAGAGATAGCATCTATTTTACTAAGGGAGCCAGAGCAAATTCTATCAGAGTGGGGATTGGTGGTGTTATTTTACGTGTTTTTAATTGTTTTATGTTTTAAAAAATTCAAACTATTTTTCACGGCTCCCATGTTTTAATGTTTTTACGATGCTGCCTTGGAGACTCTGCTTGGGGTTGAAAGGTGGCATACAAATGTTTTAAGTTAATAAATAAAATACCTATAACTCTCTATCTAGAGACTTCAAAAAGCCCCCAACGGATCTTGATTAATCAAGGCTACCATTTTAAAAGAAGAGTTGATTTTTATACTCCGCTTGTCACTGCCTGAAGGAGTCTCAAAGCGGCTTCCAATCACCTTCTCTTCCTCCCCCCTGCAACAGACACCCTGGGAGGGAGGTGGGGCTGAGAGAACTCTGAAAGAACTGGGACTGCCCCAGGGCCATCCAGCTGGCTGCATGTAAGGGAGGAGCGGGGAATCAAACCTGGGTCTCCCCATTAGATGCTGCTGCTCTTAACCACTACAGCAAACTGAATCTCAGATCAAAAGATGCTGAATAGTTTAACCAATGCACCAATGAAAATTTGTGCTCCTATTTATTTATTTATTAGATTTTTATATCACTCATCCCGGTTACCCAGCTCTGGGCGGTGTACAACATATCATATACAGATTAGAATTTAAGTTTGATTCAGACAGTTGAGAACAGCATTAACAATTAAAATAGCAGTAAAAACATCTTCTGGCTGAGGCCTAAAGTCTGGAATCTCCTGTCTCCTTAAACAGGTGTGTCCGGGAAGAGATCGATTCCTGACTTGGCCCTTCAATCTCTTGCGCCAACAATTCCCACTTGACATTATTAAGCATATTCCCTTTTCCCTATTTTCTCTTTTGATGTATTCCGTTTTCCATCTCCGAAATCCCTGTAGAATCATAGAATGATAGAGTTGGAAGGGATCTCAAGGGTCATCTAGTCCAACCCACTGCAATATACAGGACACTCACAACCGTATCACTCATCCACTGTATCCTGCCACCCCCTTGAACCTTCACAGAATCAGCCTCTCTGTCAGATGGCTATCAAGCCTCTGTTTAAAAATTTCCAAAGAAGGAGAACCCACCACCTCCCGAGGAAGCCTGTTCCACTGAGAAACCGCTCTGTCAGAAACTTCTTCCGGATGTTTAGATAGAATTTCTTTTGAATTAATTTCATCCCATTGGTTCTGGTCCGTCCCTCTGGGGCAAGAGAGAACAACTCTGCCCCATCCTCTACGCAGCAGCCTTTTAAATACTTTTAAATACTGTGATCCAACAAAGCTGATACAGAGTGGGGGGGAAACTTGATGTTTTCTTCCCAACTTTTATACATCTTCTTTTCCTGCACGGCCCATGAAAAGAGACCCAAATCAAGTTCGGAAGGCAAAATTTAAAAAATTGCTATGAAAGGTCTTTCTCGACTTTATTCCAATTTGAAACCAAGAGTCTCGGCTCTGCAGGATGCGATAGAAACACGAGGAAAGACTCCTCCTAAGAAACCATCACAGCATCCCCCAAGCCTTTTTAGTATCCATGCCTCATTTAAATGGACATCAAAAGACCAATTTCGAGTGCCCCAGTTTCTTCCCCCTTCCAGAAATTGTGGAATATTAAGTTCTTAAAAAACACATACCAAAGACAAGCTAGAATTCAACATATCTGAGCAATACTTTTTTTTTTTTGCTGTATGATGTAGGCTTCTCTTTGCATTTCATTCTGGCTGCACAAACTATTTAACTAGTCATTTTTGTTGGGAAAAATCAGATTTCCTTAGCAGAGTTATTATATAAATAATGAGACCAGACGAGGCAGGTTTACTGTATATAAAAAGACAAACTTTACTAGCTAAACAGGGTAAGGGCACTGGAAGTAAAAAAGAAAATACTTAGCTCATTACAGGAGCTGTCTATCTTAGCTGCTACATGGTTGAGATTCAAGATGGATCTGCTTCTCTGCCCAAAGCAGAGTTTTTCTCAAACAAAGGGAGGAAGTAGAATTCTTTCTCTTCCTGCCAAACTTGCGTACATGACAAACCAGAGTCAGGCCATGGCCGGGAAGCTAGGAAATTTACATTTGAAAACAGACCATTTGACCCACTCTGCCTGTCCCACTAGCAACAAGTGTAAACAAACAGTTTAACCCTTTTGACTGGCAGTCTGTGGCTGGCTCTTGCTAAATGACAAAGTCCAACAAACCCCTTCTCAAGAGTTAGCCACTGACATCAAACAATCCTAGCTCATCTCTAAGATTCTCAAATCTCCTTTTATCTAATGGTTTAGTCAACACATCAGCAATCATATTGTTAGTAGTACAGTACACAACATCAATAAGTCCTTCTTTGAACTTCTCTCTTGCAATTGCTATCTTGATTGCGACGTGCTTCGTCCCATTCTTCATGTTCTCGCCTTTGATCATTGCGATACAGGCTGCATTGTCCTCATACATTGTGACTGGCTTAGGTTCATCTACACCAAAGTCCTTCAGTAGACCTATTATCCATTCAAGTTCATTGCATGCATTGCAGGCTGCTATGCCTTCTGCCTCTGCAGTTGATCCAGCTATCAGATGCTGTCTTTTACTGGTCCAGTTGATCAGGTTTCCGCCGTAGAAGAACAAATATCCACTTGTAGACTTCTTTTCAAACTTGACTTCATGCCAGTTTGCGTCCATATATCCCACTAGTTGTGGTTTTGCACATGGTGATATCTTCAACTTCAAGTCTGCACTTTTGTTGAGATACTTTGCCATTCTTATTACAGCTTTCCAGTCATAGTGATCAGGAGAGTTGACTTTTCTGCTCAAGATCCCTACTGCAGCTGTAATGTCAGGTCTGGTAACATTACTCATGTATAACAACTTTCCAATGGCTTCTCTGTATGCCTTGTTGTTATCCAGTGTTTGTCCATCAGGTAAGGACATGTAAGCTGTATCTAGTGGAGTGCCAATTCCTTCTTCTTCTTTGATGCCCATTGACTTAACAAAGTCCATTATTTTGTGTCTTTGGCTAAGTAGAAATCCCCCGTCTGTGGTCCTTTCCACTTCAATTCCAAGGTAGGTACTTATGTCGCCTAGTTGCTTGACTTCAACATGTTTATTCAAGCATTCAATAATTTCTTTTGTTTCCTCTTTGTTTCCGCAACATAAGAGTAGATCATCAACAAATACAAGTATGTATTGATATTGTCCATTTTTAATTCTGGAGTACAGACACGGTTCTGCTGCTCCTTGTTTGAATCCTTGTGCCTCGAGTAGGCTGTTGAGCTTCTCATTCCAAGCTCTAGCAGCTTGCTTTAGTCCATAGATACTTTTGTGCAGTTTACACACAGTTCTTGGATCCATAATTTCACTCCCAGGTGGTAGATCTATGTAGATTTCTTCAGTTAATTCTCCATTGAGAAATGCTGATTTGACATCCACTTGCTCTACTGCCATGTTTCTTGATGCAGCTATGCTGAGCAGTGTTCTTATTGATGTGTAATTGACAACAGGTGCATAAGTATCAGTAAAGTCAGTTCCAAATTTCTGGGTATATCCTTTTGCTACTAAACGTGCTTTGTATCTGTCCACGCTTCCATCGGGTAATCGCTTTATCTTGAATACCCATTTGCATCCAACTGTATTCCTTCCAGCTGGCAATTTGGTGTATGACCATGTTTGGTTGTTGCGAAGAGAATCAAGCTCTTCATCCACTGCATCCAGCCATTTGATCCTTTCACTCATTGGAAGATTCATCATCTCTTCCCATGTTGACGGTTCACATTGATCTGGTGCTTTGACTTGACAAGTGTAACGTTTTGCAGGTATTCCTTTATTCTGTCTTTTCGACCTCCTCACAGCAGGTGGCGCTGTCTCGTCTGCTTCTTGGGTTGCCCCTTCCGGTTGGACATTATCATGTAGTTTTGTGTCTTCACCAGCAGATGGCGTTGCCCCTTCTGTCTGAGTAAGGCGATGTAGTTTGGCATTCTCTTCACTGGGTGGCGCTGCCCCTTCTGCTGAGCTTGCTCTTTGTTCCCGAGCATTAGCTCTGGTGGCCGCCATCTTCACCCATTGAGTGAAGCTGCTTGCCTCATTGTTCCTGCAATCCTCTTCTCCTGTAGAGAAATCCTGTAAAGAAAACTGCTTGGTACAATTCTCATCCACGAACACAACATGTTTTATATCAACTTCAAAAGTTTTAGGATTCATGACTCTAAATCCTTTGTTGTATGAATTGTAACCTACAAAAATTCCCAGCTCAGTTCTGGGATCCAACTTTCCACGCTTTTGCTTCGGCACATAAGCATAAACCTTAGCTCCAAAAGTTTTCAAATGTCCCAGGCTAGGTTTTCTGCCATTCCAGGCCTCATATGGTGTTTTGCCAATCACTTTTGAATGTGATATATTGTACAAGTAAGTTGCTGTATTCACAGCTTCAGCCCAGCACACATCAGGCAAATTTGAACCTAATAACATGCATCTAGCACTTTCCATCAAGGTTCTATTAAATCTCTCTGCAGTTCCATTCAATTCTGGGGTGTATGGGACAGTCTTCCCATGTGAAATCCCCTCTTGCTCAAGATAGTTTTCAAATGCAAAATTGCTGAACTCAGAACCTCCATCTGTAATTAAACATTCAGGAACTTTTGAGAATTTTGTCTTTAAATAGCTTATATAAGTTTTAAATTTGTCCAAAGTTTGATCCTTTGTTTTCAGGAAGTACACACAAGCATATTTTGTTCCATTATCAATTATAGTGAGAATATATCTTGCTTTTCCAGCAGATGCGGTAATGGGACCGATCAAGTCAGCATGGACCCTCTCTAGAAGCTTGTATTCCTTGTTCTGAGAGTTCCTTTGTTTGCTGCACATGGTGGGCCTTGTTGCCTTTCCCATGAGACAAATTTCACAACCTTTCCTGGACATTTCACATTCTACAATCTTATAATCAACATCACACAAAGATTTCTTAACAGATTCAAAGTTTCTGTGTCCCATTCGCCTATGAAATGCATAAATACAGTTCCTATGCTTGCAAACATCCCTGTTTACATTCAGCAGTTTATGCTTATCTTCCTTATCATATCCTTCCATTTCAGCATTCAGAAAATAAAGATTTCCTCTTTCTGTAGCTTTAAATGTCTCATCCACAGCAGAATCATAAATTAGCCATTCATTTCCTTTTACATGAAATTCAAAATTTCCTTTAGCAAGTCTGGATACAGAAATCACATTGAGCTTAGCATTGGGAACAAAGAAAGCATCTCTTATACTGTAGTGCACAAAATTTCCACTAATCCCTTTACATTTGAAAGATATAGTTCCTCTTCCAATGGCTCTAATTTCTTGACCATCCACAGAATACAGAGACTCAGAACATTCCTCAAAATTAATAAACAGACTTTTCTCATTTGCTAAAACAACCTCTGATCCAGAATCTAAGCAAAATTTTAATTCTGTTTCACAAACAATATTGTCTTTTTCAGTCCCACACAACTGATTCACAGACAGAGTTAACACGTGCCTTTGGCTTTTGCTCTTATCAGCTTTAAAGTCCTTTCGCTGAGATCCACTCTGTACATTAGAATCTGTCTGGTCCTTATTCTTATTTTTCAAGAATTTCCTACACACATTTTTCTTATGACCAGATTTTCCACAGTAATAACACACAATTTCTTTCTTATTTAATTGTAGCACAGATGTGCCTTTTGAACCTTCAGCTCCATGCTCTGTAGCATTCACATCACTCTTCAGCAAATAGTCAGTAGTATAATCCACTGTAAGATTGTCCTTACACATCAAATTGTGAACTCTGGCTTCATATTTTTTCGGTAAAGATCCAAGTATAACATTAATTATCAACTCATCCTTAATATCATGTCCAATTTTCTTCAGTCTGTCTGCATATTCCAACAGCATGTTTAAATGTTTACTTAAGTCCCGTCCCTCTTCTAATCTTGAAGTCAGAAATTTTACAAAGAGAGATCTTTGGGATAGTGCAGAGTTATTCTGATATCTCTCCTCTAATTTTTTCCACATTTCTTTTGCTGATTTTGCCGTTAAGAATAGCCTTGTCTCAGAGTCTTGAATTGCTCCAGAAATAATATGCATTGCAGCATAATTATCCATTTCAAACTGTTCATACTCTGGGGCATTCTCATCTGGAAAATCTTTCTTTATAGTATGGATTAATCCATTCATTCCTAAGACATTATGTACTTTGAAACGCCACGAAATAAAGTTGTCTTGAGTTAGAAATGGCAAACATTGGGTTGAGGAGGAATTTAATTTTGGAGTAGGGGTACTCTTTACTTCCCTGTTTTCTCCAGAATCAGGATCATGTTCTTCTCCAGTTGGGGCCATCTCGGCTGGCTGCTGCTGCTGGCTGCTTTCCAGATATCCACACACGCACACACAGGCTCAGCTCCCGTTTCCTTTGCAGAAGGTCAGCGCGGGTCTTTCTTTTTGCACAGCTATCAAAGAGACTTTTCTCAAGCTCTTAGCTCTGGCTTAAAAAGACATTAATCCGTCTTCTTCTTGCAAAAAAAAACTCAGGACGATCTCCAATAAGAAAAATGCAAAAAATGCTTTTTCCTTCCTATCCTGTTCTAGCTTTTTTTTTTTAAACTTCACTGCCAGGTCTCAAAAATTCAGACATGCACAGAAAAAAACATCTGGGCCACCATAACCTTTATGTTGGGAAAAATCAGATTTCCTTAGCAGAGTTATTATATAAATAATGAGACCAGACGAGGCAGGTTTACTGTATATAAAAAGACAAACTTTACTAGCTAAACAGGGTAAGGGCACTGGAAGTAAAAAAGAAAATACTTAGCTCATTACAGGAGCTGTCTATCTTAGCTGCTACATGGTTGAGATTCAAGATGGATCTGCTTCTCTGCCCAAAGCAGAGTTTTTCTCAAACAAAGGGAGGAAGTAGAATTCTTTCTCTTCCTGCCAAACTTGCGTACATGACAAACCAGAGTCAGGCCATGGCCGGGAAGCTAGGAAATTTACATTTGAAAACAGACCATTTGACCCACTCTGCCTGTCCCACTAGCAACAAGTGTAAACAAACAGTTTAACCCTTTTGACTGGCAGTCTGTGGCTGGCTCTTGCTAAATGACAAAGTCCAACAATTTTGAAGTCAAGAAAAAATGTCCAAAGAGATTTGCTCCTTCATTTGGACGCATTGCGCTCAATACTACTGATTCTATAACAGCTCTCCCTTCCTTCCTTCCTTCCTTCCTTCCTTCCTTCCTTCCTTCCTTCCTTCCTTCCTTCCTTCCTTCCTTCCTTCCTTCCTTCCTTCCTCTCTCCCTTACTCTCTTTCTCTCTCTCCTTTCCTCCCTTCCTCTCACCCTCCCTCCCTCCCACCCTCCCTTCCACTATTCTGGAGACTGCATCTTTGATTTGATTCCTCACACCTCTTCCACATGCAGCAGGTGGGTGACCTTGGGCCATCCCTAGTTCTTTTGACAGCAGTTCCCCAGTTCTCTAAGACCTCCCAGGCCCACCAGCCTCACAGGGTGTCTGTTGTGGGGAGAGGGAGGGTAAAAGAAGAAGAGTTGGTTCTTATATGCCGCTTTTCCCTACCCGAAGGAGGCTCAAAGCGGCTTACAGTCGCCTTCCCATTCCTCTCCTCACAACAGACACTCAACACTGCCCGGTCAGAACAGTTTTATCAGTGCCGTGGCGAGCCCAAGGTCACCCAGCTGGCTCCATGTGGGGGAGCGCAGAATCGAACCCGGCATGCCAGATTAGAAGTCCGCACTCCTAACCACTACACCAAACTGGCTCTCAAGAAGAGCTGTTTTTATACCCTGCTTTTCACTGCCCAAAGGAGTCTGAAAGCAGCTGACAATCGCCTTCCCTTGCAAAATAAAACAGGAAAGTCCAGAGACTAAGAACAGTTATTTATTTCGATATGTTGTTAAAAGAGGAGTAGGTTCACAATTGCCTGCCTGTCTTCTCCCCACAGCAGGCACCTTGTGAAGTAAGTGGAGCTGAGACTCTTGTGAGAGCTGTGACTGGTTCTGGATCACCCAGCAAGCAGGCTTTGGATGAAGGTCAATGGAGGAATCAAACCCAGTTCTCCAGGTTAGTTAGCATCTGCCATTCTTAACCACTGCACCCAACTGGCTGCCACACCTTTTGGCCTTTAAGGGGCCACTGGACTTTGGATTTTGTAATGCAAAAGGGTGACCTAACTTACTGATAGCCCCAGAGTTCTTATGGATACCTGAACAAGACTTGGAATTCTAGAGTGCTACAGGTTTTGATCTTGACCTTCAAAGCTATTGACGGTCTGGGTCCGGTGTACCTGAGGGACCGTCTAACTCCCTATGCCCCTCGCAGGGCCCTCTGCTCTGCTAGTTTGAATTGGTTGGTGGTGCCCACCCCATGTGAGGTTCACTTGGTCTTGACCAAGGCCGGGGCCTCATAGAGCTGTCTCTTAGCCTCAACTACCTCACAGGGTGTCAATTGTCGGGGAAGGAAATGGATGTTGATTGTAAGATGCTTTGAGACACCTTTGGGTAGAGAAAAGCGGCATAACCCCCCCCAGCTCTTCCTCTTCCTCTTCCTCTTCCTCTTCCTCTTCCTCTTCTTTTTTTTCTTCTTTTTCTTCTATGGCAGGGGTGGCTAAACTGTGGCTCTCCAGATGTTCATGGACTACAGTTGTCCATGAACATCTGGAAGGCCCAGCTTGACCACCTCTGTTCTATGGGGTCCTTCCGCTCATCATCCATCCATATAACTGTCTCTTTAAACACCAACCCCGAGACTGAGGATCGGGATGGGGTCTGTGCAGTCTGGTTGAGATCTTATGGGAATTAGGCTGAGCTGCAATGGGGTTGTTTTATCCTCTTAGTATGTTTTATCAGTAACTTATTGCAAACCGCCGTGAACCGGCTGGCCCGACGTTGAACCAATTTAATAAATTGATAAACACAATTAAAAAAAAATACAGAACGTGAATGGTGGTGGTTGGTACTGGTGAACGATCAATCAAGTTTATCTTCAGAAAATTTCCAGCCGGCTAGCCCCTCATCTCCACTAGATGTCACTGCCTCACTTACGAAACCCCTAGCGCGCCCGGCACTTTTCGGCAACATGTTATTAATTTATAATAAAAGGTCTCTGACAGCTTTATTCTGATGAATTATGAGAATCCGAAACATAATTCCCAGCCTCTGGTGTATAAATTGTCATTGATTTTAATGTTCTTTGTAAAGTTGTGTCACGCAACAAATTTCCCTGCCAAGAGCTGTTAAATAGAGCGGCGGCATCTTGAGCTCCGTCTAGCATGTCAAACTTCTTAAGAGCGGCCCGAGCCAAGTGGATGGATGGTTATCCATAAACTACTGGTGACAGAATGCACAGCACCAATTCAAACAATTATTGACTGCATTTAATATAAATTGTGTGTGTGTGTGTGTTTTTAAAACCACAAAAATCAAAAAGGCAAAATGCTCAACTCAACCGAAAGGGATTGAAACGGGTAGGGGAGAAACGGGGTAGGGGAAACTTCGCATTCTTTGGTGAGAGGAAGGCCTCGTTAAGGTGTTTTTGTCCTTCTTCTGAATGACGGGTGATTGAATCTGTCACAGGACCGGTGTTCAGAGAGTTGCCCGCACTCTCCTCCTATTGTTCCCCCGTCTCGATCGATGAGATTGGGTGGCCCATAAAAACGAGTTCTATGCCCAGAGCGAAACAGGCAGCCATTGTGAAGCCGGCATTCAGCTGCCTCCTATGTCAGGGGTTTTGTTCGAGGAAGCAGGGCGGGACGTCGCGGGTCTGGTGATGAGCCGTGAAAACGGAATCCGCTTTTTGCATTGCTGATGTGTCCAATGACGTTAGGTCAAGAGTTTAGACCAGGTTTTCTCAACCAGGGTTTTGTAAATCCCTGGGGTTTCTTGATGCCCCTGGAAGGGTTTCCGGAATGCGTGACATTTATTTAATTTTTAAGATATTTTTTAAATGTGTTAAACATTTATCGGGTGATGTGACCCTCCCCTCCCAAAATGGCCAATGATGCGTCTGGAGGGGTGGGGTGGATGGGCATGTACACAGTTATGCTTCCCAGGAATATGTTATGCTTCCCAGCCCAATTGCCCAAGCACAGTTATGCTTCCCAGCTCAATTGCACCACTTCTGGGGTTTCTCAAAGCCTGAAGAATGTTTCAGAGATTTCTCAATGTTTCTCAATGTTTCAGAGATTTCTCGTCATTGGACACATCAGCAGTGCAAAAAGCGGATTCCGTTTTCACAGCTCATCACCAGACCCGCGACGTCCCACCCTGCTTCCTCACACACTTGAGAGCCAGTTTGGTGTAGTGGTTCGGAGTGCGGACTTCTAATCTGGCAAGCCGGGTTTGATTCTGCACTCCCCCACATGCAACCAGCTGGGTGACCTTGGGCTCCCCACGGCACTGATAATATCAGGGCTCTCTCAGCCTCACCCACCCCACAGGGTGTCTGTTGTGGGGAGAGGAATGGGAAGGCGACTGTAAGCCGCTTTGAGCCTCCTTCGGGTAGGGAAAAACGGCATATAAGAACCAACTCTTCTTCTTCTTCAGTGGTAAAAAGGTTGAGAAAAGCTGGTTTAGCCACTGTTCGGTATTGCCTCCAGAAGTTATATACAAGTTTGCATTTCAGAGGGTAGCTGAGTTGGTCTGCAGAGGAACAATTTGAGCTGAGCACTTTAGGGACGAACAAGGTTTTCAGGGAGCTTTTGAGTTAAAGCTTCCGCTGTTGACGAATTTTGTGTTGTTTCGCTTCTCTCTGCATTGCAAGCGAGCATTGAGACCTGCTCAGCACGTCTGCCCTAGCCTCGAGTTTTTAAACTTTGCTTTGATGGAGTGTCCTTACCGGCTCCCTGTAGGATTGCTTTTAATTGGGTATTGCTTCTGCAGGGAACTGGGGTAAAAAGCCCAGAAACAAACAGGCTGTAAATAAAATAAATAAAAATCAAGGAGGGTTCTCAATAGAGAACCTGGTAATTCTTTCATCCTGTATCCTTTGACTTACTCGTTGTTCATGACCCAAAATTTCGGCCTTTTTTGAGAGGTGGAAGAAAGTATAACGGAGCTTACAATTTCTTTAGCAACATAAGACGAAGAAGAGTTGGTTTTATACCCCGCTTTTCACCAAGCGGCTGACAAATGTCTTCCTTCCCTCTCCCCACAACAGACACCCTGTGAGGGAGGTGAGGCTCAGAGAGCTCTGAGAGAACTTGGACTGGCTCAAGGTCACCCAGCTGGCTGCATGTGGAGGGGGAGTGGGGAATCAAACCTGGCTCACTCGATTAGACGCTCTGTGTTTCAAAAAATTCCGGGTAAAACTTTGGAAACAGCAATAAGGTTAGGAAAAAATGAAGGAAGTGGGAAAAGATGAAGACCCGACACCAGATGGCTGGGCTCTATTGAGGAAGCTGCAAGACCTGATAGGATGTTTTGGAGCTTCTTAATTTGCTGGGCGGCCATGAATTTGAAGCAACTTGATGGCACTTAACACACACACACACATTCACAGAGACACAGGTAAATGTTAGGGGTATATCCGCACCTGTTAAATGTAGCGTCATGCCAGTCGATTGTAAGCGTTATATTCCAGGCCCTTCAAATGACATCGTCCACAGCCAATGTCTAGCCAGTTGACAGCTCACTACATCCTCCATTTTAAAGCACATAAAGTAGATTCACCACCCTAAAAAGTGCTAGCTTACAGAGAGCAACCAGCAGGCAATGCACTAGAGTCATCTGTATCACTCTGCCCTCGCACCCGTCTCCCTCTCCTGAGGTTGGGAATTCCTTTTGAAAAATGGCAATGTGCCTGGAGCAACGAATAGATGGACAGGCAGGTAGGTGATGCCAGAAATAAAAGACCTTGAATGGAGACAGACGTGGCGGGGGTAAAGAAGGTGGCAAAGGAACCCCAAACAGTGAATAAAGACAAATAAAGATTTGTTTGTGGCATAAAGTGTGACTCTCGAAAGTGGCGTTCAAAAGCACTATGCAACTATGATTCCATGCATAGGCATTGCAATGGATACATTTTAATTAAAAAAAATTAGCGGGGCATCGCAGGACCTTTCAAAATGGAGGAAGGGGATTGGTTGCCTGGATTGATTGACAGGTGGAAGTGTGACGCGTATAAGGCACGTTGCTCTCTTCCCCCTTTTCCAGCAGCAGATGAAGAGGGTAAGACACGTGAAAAAAAGGCAGATGAAGGCGAGACAAGAAATAAGGTGAAGAGGACCTGGGAGGTGCAATATAAGTTTGTGCTTTGCCATTCCGTGGGCATGACACTATTTTAGCTAACATCTGACCATTTTCAAATATCATAAGACAGGGGTAGTCAAACTGCGACCCTCCAGATGTCCATGGACTACAATTCCCATGAACCCCGCAGTTTGAGTACCCCTGTCTTAAGACATGCAGGGAGAAAGCTAAAAAATACTTAAGACTCTGTGCTAAATTTGTGTCAGGCAGTACAATTTCTAATTATGACTATTTATTGGTGCATTGGGAAGAGGGACTTTACAGGAGGTGGATGGGGGAGGACTTAACAAGAGAAATGGGAAGGTCCAGGTTATGTTTCTTGTTTTTCACAGGAAGTGACACCATCATGCCAAGACATGGCCTTGATACGCTCATATTTGAGCAAAAAATCCGGTAAAAACGGCTTCTGGCCAGCATGGTGTTGTGGTTAAGAGTGGCACCTTCTGATCTGGCAAGCTGGGCTTGATTCCCCACTTTTTCACATGCAGCCAGCTGGATGGCCTTCGGCTAGTCACAGTCTTGTTAGAGCTGTTCTCATGGAGTACTTCTGTCAGAACTCTCTCAGCCCTTCCCCACTCCACAACAGACATCCTGTGAGGTAGGCGAGGCTGAGCAAGCCCTGACAGAACTGCTCTGTGAGAATGGCTCTATCAGGACTGTAACTAGCCCAAGGTCGCCCACCTCCCTGCATGTGGAGGAACGGGGAATCCAACCCGGCTTATCAGTTTAGATGCTGATACTCTTAACCACTACACTTGTGATTTGTATACCACTACACTTGTGATTTGTATACCACTACACTTGTGATTTGTATACCACTTCTCTCAGACTAGCTGTCTTGGGGTGAATGGCAACTGCAGAATTCCAACATTCACCACAACTTAATAAGAAGAATAAAAGAAATCAAGAGACCAATGTAAAATGTTTAAAACTGAAAATAAACTCAGTTTTATTGCAAGTTCTGCCAAACTTCTGGCTGGGGGCGGTGATCCTGTAACATCGGTTGGGCCCTCCCTTGGATAGCCCCCCACAGAGAAGGACTTCTGACAGTTTTGCATCTAAAAGAAATTGCACGGTTGCACCGAGATGTTCGTAGTTTCAATTTTATGACATTTTTTAAAAATTAATGCTTCATTACTGTTTATGTTTTATTGTTGTTAGCAAACTACTGTTCTTCACTGCCCTGAGTCGCTAGGGTGGGATATTATTATTATTAAAACAATCAATGACAACATTATTAATATATTGATCATATTAATAAATTATTAATAAATTATTTATAATGATGGTATCAATAAACTTATAAATATCAATTCTCAGCACCAATGATGGAGAACTTTCTCGCCTGTCCAATTTAGAAAGGTCAGGGGGTGTTAGGGGCTGGGGGCTGGAGAAAGGGAGGCCCGATTTCTTTCACAGGAGAGCTGTGTCAGTCTGCAGCAGAATATCTGGATTTGGGACTGTTGCTCTCTAAATTGCAAGTGGACCAAAACAACAAAAAAAACCCTAATTTTTGTGTGGTTTGTCAGGTTGCCCGTTCTGGATTTTGTCACGCAAGTGCACATTCAAAAAACATTATTGCTACCTGGAAATCATGTCCCCCTGGCTTGGAGAGCCCAGCTTAGCCGAGTCTTGTCAGAGCTCAGGAGCTGAGTCCGCCCCTGGTCTGTATTTGGATGGAAGGAGACCACCAAAGGATATCAGGGTCATGATAGAGAGGCAGGCAATGGCAAAGTATCTCTGAATGTCTCTTGAAAACCTCACCAGGGTCTCCGCAAGCCAGCTGCTGATGGCAAAAGGGTAGAAAAATGCCAGGAAATCAGTTGCCTATCTGACATAGCAAAAGAGAGTACAGGAATCATTTTTTTTAAAAATCCATTTTCTTCCCCCCCTGTTAGCTGGTGGGATGCAAGACGAGGTTTTCTAATTAGAGAACAAAACGACGAAGAAAGCCCCTTGCCTTCAAGTTAAACGAGAAATGCACCCCGGCATCTTCAGAAGACCTTAGAGGACCTTAAACTTGTAAGTAATCTTTCGTGATGATTTTAGGCAGGCCATTAAACGGAAGATAAAAGCCCTTGTGTTCAATTTCTGGATACATTAAGCATTAGACTTTAAAATTTACAGCTTTTCATTTTGACAAGGAAAATGGTACGTTTGGTCTCGCGAGCGACTTTGAACTGTTTCTCAACATTGAGACAGGTTGTCAGTCCCGGAGGAAACAGGGGCTGCAGGCACTTGAGGCAGCAGCTAGATCCGTACGGAGGAACGGGAAAATGTCATGAAGAAAACCACAATTTCATTGTTTTTTCCCTCTTTAAGATGGAGATAGATCCCATGGAAGTCTAGGCGAGGTGGGGGGGGGGGAAGGAGAGGGCTACGTAAGGACAATACTATTCCTGGTTTTAGAAAGATTAAAGCAAAGGATTTGCTCAAGGTGTGCCGTATCGTAAGAAAGGCGGCACTCTGACCTGCATAGTGGAGGCTAGCTCAACCTCAGCAGATCTTGGAAGCTAAGCAGGGTTGGCCATGGTTAGTCTTTGGATGGGAGACCACCTAAGAAGCCCAGGGTTGCCATTCAGAGGCAGACGATGTCAAGCAACCTCGGTTTGTCTCCTGCTTTGATCTTGTGTCCCATGCTGGCTCAACCTCATCAGATTGTGGAAGGTTAGGTTGAGAAATAGGGACTGGCTTAGTGTTACTCAATTCTGAGTTGTTGTTGTTGTTGTTGTTGTTAGGTGCAAAGTCATGTCCGACCCATCGTGACCCCATGGACAATGGTCCTCCAGGCCTTCCTGTCCTCTACCATTCATCAAAGTTTGCCCCGCTTCAGTGACTCCATACAAGGCTATGGTCTTCCCAGTTGCAAGGTATGGCTGTGAAAGTTGGGCCATAAGGAAGGCCGAGCATCAAAGACTTGAGGCTTTTGAACTCTGGTGCTGGAGAAGACTCTTGCGAGTCCCTTGGACTGCAAGGCGAACCAACCGGTCAGTCCTAGAGGAGATCAGCCCTGACTGCTCCTTAGAAGGCCAGATCCTGAAGACGAAACTCAAATACTTTGGCCACCTCATGAGAAGGAAGGACTCCCTGAAGAAGAGTCTAATGCTGGGAGCGATCGAGGGCAAAAGAGGAAGTGGACGACAGAGAATGAGGTGGCTAGATGGAGTCACTGAAGCAATGCTGAGTAGCAGGCTTCAAACCCTGTTATCTGTGGTCCAAGACCAACGCTTGGGTGGAAGACCACCAAGTATTCTGGAAAACCACCAGCTGTCAGACACACATTGCTAGGCAATTTCATGGACATATCTGGCTGCCATATTGCTTACCTAGCATGTTGCAGCGGTTGAGAGTGGCAGCTTCTAATCTGGAGAGCTGGGTATGATTCCCCACTCCTCCTCATGCAGCCAGCTGGGTGACCTTGGGCTAGTCACAGTTCTCTTAGAGCTGTTCTTACAGAGCAGAATTCTTTCAGCCTCACCTACCTCCCAGGGGTAGAGGGAGGGAAGTGGGAGGGAAAAGTTTTTATGAGCTGTTTTGGGACTCCTTTGGGTAGTGAAAAGCAGGGAATGGACAAAAAAAGCCCCCCAACCAGATCTTTTCTTCTCCCAAATTCACCCAAGACTGGTTTTCATGGTATCCCTCACCGTTATAGAGGAGGAACCAAGTCCACAGTTAGCCTTCAATTGCTTGCTGTTGGCAGCCCCGAGCTGCAACAGTGTTTTATCCTTCTATTAATTCCCCAGTGGGAACCGATTGCTGTCATATTGGTGCCTGCAGGGGAATGAATGGAAGCATGGATGGACTGCCTATACCACAGTTAGAAACATAAATGCCAGCAACTGGGCAACGATGGTGATATATAAGACATTTTGTGGCCGGTTGGTTCCAAATGTTTGGGAAAATACTAAACCATTCACAGTGTCAGGGAAAAGAAGATTTAAAGAAGGAAGGGGGGAAGATAAATCGATATTCTATCATATCCTTTTCTTGTTCTGAGGCCTTGAAATCAAGGATATAGGCATGGGGTGATACCGACTGGAAGTTGGCCAGACAGCTGATGGCCAGTTCCCACCAGGTAGGTTCTAAACAACTAGTGCAGAGTCATTTCAGAAGGTGTCGATCGGCAGGGGTGGTTTATCCTAGTAGTACATGCACAATGCTACAATGCTACGAGCCATGCAGTTCCTGGGGCCCCCTAGTGCTGTAGGGTTAGGAGGGCTTCACATTGTGCTTGTTCAAGGGGTCCTCAGTCTTATGCGGCTTGTGGACTGCAAGAACAACAAAAGAAAGATGCTGCTGGTTGCTTCCAAAGTTCCAACTATCCCTGGAAAGAATGGTCCACTGTTACAGCACAAATAACGTTGTCAGTTGTTGTGCAAAGGCAGTGCAAATCCTTAAACTGATCCTGGTACTACGGGCTCCGTGAATCCTTAAACCAGCCTTTCTCAACATTTTTACTATTGAGAAACCCCTGAAACTTTCTTCAGACTTCAAGAAAGTCCAAAAGTGGTATGATCATGCAGAATATGGTTAGGAAGGATAGCCGTGTACAAGCCTACTGCGTCCCCTTCCCACCTCCTGAAGGCCCATCATTGGCCATTTTGAAGGCAGGGACAGGTTGACATGACCAAATATGCTCATATCACCTGATAAATGTTGAACACATTTTTTAAAAATATATAAAAACTTAATTAACTCCCATCCATTCGGGAAACCCTTCCAGAGCCATCAAGAAAACCGAAGGTTTTAGAAACCTTCATTGAAAGGATGTGTACAATGTGCTATAAGAATGGTGGGTGCGCTATAAGCAGTTCCAGACTCCATTACAATGTATGGAAGTTCCATGGTAGCCATGCAGCGATATGGCCAGCCCTAGACCAAACAGTAGCCCTAGTGAGGTACCTTTGCTGTTTGTTCAAATTTTTGAGTACTTTTTGTTGTTATTCACAGCTCTGACGAATGATCTGGAGTCCCTACTCTTTTTCTTGCTTGAAATATTCAAATTAATGCTTTCAGAAAAGGATCCCACTAAACTTGCCAGGATAGCCGATGTCCTTAGAAGCATGTTCCAAATAAATCACTTATTTCCATCTAGGGTCCCTTCCCTCCTCACTCTCTCCAAGCCCATCATTGGCCATATGGTCATATCAGTCACTAAATATTTAACAAATGGGAAAATATATTTAAAACTGTATTAGCTCCCATCCATTTGGGAAACCCTTCCATGGCCGTCAAGAAACCCCAGGGTTGACAGAGCCTACTTTAGGCAGTTACCTGAGTTGCCCACTTCTAAATCTAGACAGCATCCTAAAAAGCAGAGGAATCACCCTGCCAACAAAAGTGCGTTTAGTCAAGGCTATGGTATTCCCAGTTGCAATGTATGGCTGCGAAAGTTGGACCATAAGGAAGGCCGAGCGTCAAAGAACTGAGGCTTTTGAACTCTGGTGCTGGAGAAGACTCTTGCGACTCCCTTGGACTGCAAGGTGAACAAACCGGTCAGTCCTAGAGGAGATCAGCCCCGACTGCTCCTTAGAAGGCCAGATCCTGAAGATGAAACTCAAATACTTCATGAGAAGGAAGGACTCCCTGGAGAAGAGCCTAATGCTGGGAGTGATTGAGGGCAAAAGAAGAAGGGGACGACAGAGAATGGGGTGGCTGGATGGAGTCACTGAAGCAGCCGGTGCAAACTTAAATGGACTCTGGGGAATGGTAGAGGACAGGAAGGCCTGGAGGATCATTGTCCATGGGGCCGCGATGGGTCGGACACGACTTCGCACCTAACAACAACAAATCCTGTTCCACATGGAGTGAGGACCATAGAGTTTGAAAGTTTCAAAATGCTTGTCACAAAGCCTAAATTGGTCACTCACTGGCCAGAAAACCCAGAAGATCTAAAGTACCTTCAGATCTCCCATCAGTCTTGCTGCAGGATATACAAAAGCATGACCGGTTTTGTGCAAAGGCAGATAACATATGACCCAACTGCTGGCCATGGCGAGACTTTATTCTTCCTGCTTCATTTCCTCCCAGCGTCTTGTGATAGAGGATCGGCTTGACAAAAGGAGTGTTTTGTTTTGTGTTTTCCCCCAAAACTTTGTCTCAGGGGCAGTGAATTATCTGCTGGATGGCGGAGAACACTGGGCCGTTGTGTCCGATTTTTCACACAATTAAAGCGCGAACTGACCGACCACCACAAATGGCCCTCACATGCTACTCTAAACGAAATCTGGACGATGGAAAGCGCATCACAAGAAGGACACAAAGTGGGGCGTAACATGGTTGACCGGGCGAGCTTAATCGAGAGGGAATGTGGTGGCTCTTTTCGCTGTTCTAGATCAAACAAATTTATTTATGTGTCAGGCCTTATATAAAACCGTTGGCTCGTCATCAAAGTTGTTCCCAAACTGATATTTTGTTCGATTCTTCCCTGAAGGAATAGAGTTAGCCAAAATATACCTACCTAAGGTGACCAGATTGTCCCACTTTTGGAGGGACATCTGGGCATACCTGGCAAATTGTACTTATGTTGAAATTAAAAATATATATATTACAATACTATTTTTGCGTTCTATGAGTTCTATGAAACTTTTTGTTGCTCCATATAGATCAAATTTTTAATCAAGACTGGTCAGTGGTGTCCTGCTTTACCAATGTTAAAATCTGGCCACCTTAACCTACCCTGAATGGCTAAAAATATGTTCCCAAAATGTAGTGTTTAGGCCTATCAACTGATTTGTGTGGTAAGCAATGGAATATCCAAGAGGAATCTTCTTTACCTCTGTTCGGTCATTATAACATTGGCGTTCCGACCCTTGAATATTGGAATGCTGTGCTACCCACAATCCTCTTGATTCACGAGGTCACCATGAAGTATATGAGATCTCAGGTTAATGTGGGAGGAAATAACTCCTGGTGGGAAACATGCGAACATATCCCTGAACTCTTTATGTACTGCTTTTTTAAATAAAAAAAGGCAAAGGGATGCCTTAAAATATGCAGGTCAGCAAGTATTTGACAGCATTTTAGCAATATGATCTTTAGTCAACAAGTATACCCATTTTAAAATGCGAGATCATTGAGAAATGTATACTCAGGGCTCTTCTCTAGATTTTCTTTATGTGTTCAGCAGAACAGTGGAAAAGCGTTTCCTGGCCTACTACTTCAGGCTATAGGGTGTGTATGATTGAATGTTTCCCCATAAAATGACCTTCAAGAACCTACGTAGAGCCTTTCTTGTTCAGACAAAAAGGTCCTCTAGTCCAGTATTCTGCTCCCCACAACAGATATTTTATGTCCCATGGAGAGAGGGGCCTAAAATGACATGGAGGGAGTTTCAGTGGTTTACAGACTGTAAACATGGATCCTCCATTTAGCCATTATGACCGTTTACGCACTGAAGGTTTCATGTGGGGCTGCAGACTGGAGCTTTAGTCATGGCAGGTTGTCCCACCTCTTCTTGCACCCACACAGGGGAGAATTTGGCCTGGTGCGCCTCATCTCTCCACGATTTGTGCTCCTGCATAGGATCTGGGGCAGTGAAGTTCCCAGTGCGTAAACGGTCTACAACAGATTTAATGTCTCTTTACATCAGACTTGTAACCAAGGTCGGCTTGGGGATTCCCCCAAACCGAATTCGGTTGAGTGTCTGACTGGGGACTGGGGTGTGGTTGGAACATGATGTTGTTGGAATAGGAGTTTCAATCTTCTGTTTATTGTATCCTGTGGCATTTCTGGCAGCAAAGCAATGGAAGCAGAGTCCAGTCACTGGTTCCATGCAGCTGCCCATGTGTCTTGGGTCAACATCTGAAAACACGATAAGCGAAGATCACTGTGCAAACCGACCCAGCTTGATAGAAACAAACATGCACTCAAAAGTTTTACCAAAGTAATGTGTATTTTCCTTTAAGAGAACACAAAGAAAGTCCAATTTTTTCCAAAAATGGTTAAATCATTGAATTATAAATTCACTACTGATGTCCATATGATGACCCGGTAAATCTCCTTTTCTTTTACCATTGAGAAACTTCTAAAACATTCTTCAAGCTTCAAGAAACCCCCAAAGTGGCATGATCATGCAGAATATGGTTGGGATACAGAGCTGTGGACATGCCCACCAGGGGCCCCAGACCCCACCTGGAGCCTCCAGATCAGCCCTTCTCAACATTTTTATCATTGAGAAACCCCTGAAACATTCTTCAGGTTTCGAGAAACCCCAGTAATGGTGTGATCGTGCAATATGAACACCCATGGCCCCTCCCCACCCCCTCCAGGCCCATCATTGACCATTTTGGGAGGGGGCCGGTCAACATGACCATCTATGGTCATATCACCCGATAATTGTTTAAATTTAAACAATTAAAATATATTTTAAAAATTAATTCCCACCCATTTAGGAAACCTTTCCAGGACCATCAAGAAACCCCAGGATTTCATGAAACCCTGGTTGAGAAAGCCTGCTCAAGATTAAGTGGGCCAGATGGCCAATCAGCAGATAGTTTCATGTGAGGCAAAAAACAAGTTATTACTTGAAGTAATAGCAAAAAGCTTCTTTACTTAGCAACTGGATATATCTTCTTGGGCATTTTCTCCAAACAGAACAGCGGTTCTTCACAAAATACTCGAAAAAGTTAACTTCACCTTAATGATGACCCTTGAGAAAGGAACAAAAGAACTTAAACCAGGGGCTGGCAGGGGCTCATGGGAATTGTAGTCCATGCACATCCGGAGAGCCACAGTTTGGCCACTCCTGACTTAAATGCTCTTCACGGGATTGTTTGTTAATTCCCATCTGGAGGCCGGCAGCTCCGCCTCTGCACTTCCTTCCTCCTCTGCATGTAAAATGTAAAAAAAAAAAAAAAGATTCCCTCAAGCCCTCCCCCCTCCCTGCTCCTCTATCAAGAAGGCTGGATGTTATAAACTCATTTTTGTTCACGGACCAGTGAACACTCCGGCTTGTCAGTATTCAAATTACTACCAGGCTGTTTAGTACCTGTCTAATTAAAACAGAACTTATTCGCTGATGCTTCCAATGCTGGAGCAAATTAAAGCCTAATAGGAAAAGTGATATATCACTTAGACAAAAAGGGAGGGGGGAATCTGAATAACTGTTACTGCATTCTCTTTCGCTCGCCCTCTCTTCTTCCACTTTTCAAGAATCCGGGATGAAAAAGAAGCCGCGTGTTGTCTCCGACAAAATTATAGATGCCTGCTCATCCGGCCGAGTTCCATCGATTATAAAAGAGAGAGAGAGTAACGCTAGTGACAAAACAAAACAAAACAAAATTCCGGACTCTGAAAACTTTCTGTAAATGCTAATAGACAAATATCTACAGCGAGAGCTCTCTGTGTTCTGCTGGGTAATGCCCTGGAGAATTTTGGATTCAAATTTTGGCCAGGAGACCTGGTGCAAATAGGAGAGGGATTACTATAGCCCGTGTTTCATCTCGGCTTGTGGACAAAACGGAGAGGGTGTTAGAGGAGAGCGACGTGGATGATCCAGGGCCTGGGGACCAAGCCCTAGGAGGACTTGGGAACGTTCAGCCTCTACCAGCACTCAGGGATGCCTGCCTAGGGATGCCAAGCTCCAGATGGGGTCTGGGGAGCCCCTGGAATTACAGCTTATCTCCAGACCGCAGAGAGGAGTGCTTCTGGAGAAAATGGTTACTTGGGAGGCTGGGCTCTGTGGCATCGGACCCCACTGAAGCCGTGGTCCACCGCATCTCCACTCCCAAATCTCCAGGAGTTTCCTAGCCTCCACATTCACAGTAGTTCTATGCCCTAACCAATGAAGGAAGTCTATAATATTCATCGAACGCTGTGCAAGAGCTCTTCTTCCCCTTTATGCTGTGCAAGACCTGCCCCAGCCGCTAAGCTCTGGATGCCGTTTCTTTGACTTAGACCTGCAAAGGAATCAGCAGTTGCCTCAAGTCAGGTTTCGGGCCTGGTCCCTCCTGCCGCCAAACTGGCTGACCGAAGAGTACAGAATAAGGACTTCGTAAAACAATAACTAGTCAAATAACTGTTAACTTCAAGTTAACTCCCTACAGAATATAACCAACCAACTAATCAACCCCCTTTATTTTATATCTTCCAAGGACGATCATTCTGATTTCTCCCTGTTTAGGGGCCGCCAAGAAATTAGCAGTTGCCTCAAGTCAGGCTTTGGGCCTTTTCCCTTCTGCAGCTGTCCAGGTGGATTTTGTTGAGGGTCGTTCTGACCGACCTTCTGGTTGACGATACAGGAGCAACTGTCTTTACTTCTGAAAACCTTGACCTTTGTTCCTTGGTTGCAGACCGAGTGGAGCCTTTTCCCGTTCTTTTAAAAAAAGAAAAATAATATTCGTTTTACAGATGCATCACGCCTAGAGGTGAGCAGTGTAATCACACTGTATATAAGAAGAGTCCGTACCAGCCATTATCTGCAGTTACAGGTGAACTTTCCAAAGATAGGTGCTTTTGAATTAACGCAAGGAAACCAATCGTCGGCCGATCTGGAGCACAAGTTTTATGGGCTTACCTGCTCCCCCACAAGGATCCTCGAGGGCTATAATTTAGTTAAATGTGGTCGGATTCCCACTCCCCCCTTAAAGTTCCTTAGCTGCAGGAATTGGGCCGTTTGACGTGGATTCACTGCACAGACGGAGCAAAGGAAGGAAAAAAAATAAGTATCTCTCATGAAAGAAATCTAAGGACACGGAGGTCGCAGCTCCGCTCTCTGTGGTGCTTGACTCTCCGCGAAGTGCCCGCTTTCATCTGGAGAGCTTGCGACGGATCGGGCCTTGTTCGCCTGGCTGTTTGCACCACCCTTGAGTACGACTGAATCCCGCAACTCTCTTTGTCCTCAGCACTTTACTCCTTGGCAGGGGATAAAAATAGAACACAGAATCTCTCTTTGTCTTCGTCCCGTTTTAACAGTTCTCCCGAGCAGAGAAGGACCCGTTCATCGGCCCCGGACAAAGGGGACGCTTGTCCGGGAGAACCGAACTTGTTCTGCGAAGATTTCCATTCTTTTCTCTTTTCTCTCCCTCCCTTCCCTCCTGACCTAGCCTCTCTTATGGAACTGTGGCATGTTGCCCTCCAGCGACGAATGCTAATGAGCATCTCTTTTTCCAGGGTTTATGCATATTCCACTCTGTGAATCAGCCGGCAAAAACACACACACACACACACACACACACACACACAAACCATGGGGTGGGCGAGCAGAAGAGTTGTCCGACTAATTTATTTTGAGCACCGCTCCAAGGGTAGAGTGTGGAGCATGTCTTTCCCTCTGACCTGTGCAATGAGAGGTCACCGTTTCTGCTCACGGTTCTAGAGCCCCCCCTGTAAAGGAAGTCTAGTTGGCTGAGGCAAAGTGACAAGGCATCTTTAGGAACAAAAACAGAGATCTCCTAAAATTGCACGTGCATTTCAGAAGAGAAATATGAATTCTGTTGGAGGCTAGGTTCCGAAATCACTTGAAAGGACATTCAGGTGAGCTTCTTTCTTTCTTTCTTTCTTTCTTTCTTTCTTTCTTTCTTTCTTTCTTTCTTTCTTTCTTTCTTTCTTTCTTTCTTTCTTTCTTTCTTTCTTTCTTTCTTTCTTTCTTTCTTTCTTTCTTTCTTTCTTTCTTCTCCCTCTCCCTCCCCCTCTCCCTCTCCCTCTCCCTCCCCCTCCCCCTCCCCCTCTCCTTCCTTCCTTCCTTCCTTCCTTCCTTCCTTCCTTCCTTCCTTCCTTCCTTCCTTCCTTCCTTCCTTCTTCTGTCTCTCTCCTATTTACTTTCTTTCTCTTTCCCCATTTCCTTCCTTCCTTCCTTCCTTCCTTCCTTCCTTCCTTCCTTCCTTCCTTCCTTCCTTCCTTCCTTCCTTCCTTCCTTCCTTCCTGCCATTTGTTGACCACCACTCTTGGACCAGCTGGCTCATGGTGGTTTGCAGCCAGTTAAAATACAATATAGTAACTCCTCAATGCCTCCCGCCCCCAAAATCTAACCATTCTCTCCCCCAAACTCAACAGACCCCCGTCAACCTAGTATTTCAGAGGGATGCTCAGAGGAGGGATCCAATAGATCTTCCTCATCCTGTCCTCAACCAAATGCTTGGCAGAAAAGCATCATCTTGCAGGCCCTGCAGAAATTAGCAAGAGTTGTAGTTGCTGGATCAAAAACCATGTTGCAGTATATGAGGCTGTTTGCTGCACCTGAGCTAGGCTCGCAGGGAGGAATCCTACTAGGAAAAGGCCTGCTAGGGATGCCAGCCTCCAGGTGGGACTTGGGGATCCCCTTGGGATTACAGCTTGTCTCCAGTCTTGAGAGTTCAGTTCCTGAGGAGAAAATGGATTCTTTGGAGGGTGGGCTCTTGAGCATTGTACCCCAATGAGGTCCCTGTCCTACTCAGGCTCCTTCTTGAAATCTCCAGGAATTTCCCAGCCAGGAGCTGGCCACTCGAGCCGACCCCCCCAACCCTATGCCAATGGCCAGGAGGGACCTAACAACCCTACCCCTTGCCCATTACCACTCCAATTAGTGGTCACTTCTGGCTAAAAACCTGGAAATGACAAAGGGTAGCTCTAGGAACTGCCAGATACTCTATGATAGTCACGTTCCTTACAACTCAGGTTTCGTGCATCAATTTGCCTCATTATGTTGTTGTCTTTCCTACAAGGAGCTCAGAGAAGCATACCTGGGCTCTTCCTTCCCCCCTTTTCTCCTCACAACTACCCCAGGATGTTGTTCAGCTCAGAGAGAAGAATTACCTCAGGCTCACCCAGGGAGTGTCATGGCCGCCCGGGGATCTGAACCGCTCTCTCCCCAGTCTTAGTCTAAAGGCCCAACTACCGTAACTGCCTGTATTATCCTGCCACATGCCAAGGAGGGTTTACCACACACTTTCACACTGGATCAGACACCTGGAGAGGTAGGAGAATCATGAATTCTTCCTCCTCACCTAGCAGAGTGATAAGAACAAGAAAGCCAGTGTGGCGTCATGTTTAAGAGCAGTGGCCTCTAATCTGGAGAGACAGGTTTGACTCCCCGCTCCTCCACATGCCGCTGGCTGGGTGACCTTGGGCTAGTCACAGTCCTGATAGAACTGTTCTCACTGAGCATTATCTCTCAGAGGTCCCTCCCACCTACCTCACAGAACGTTTGTTGCAGGGAGAGGAAAGGAAGGTGATTAGAAGCTGCCTTGAGACTCTTTCGGGTAGTGAAAAGCTGGGTATAAAAATCAATTCTTCTTCTTGTTAAGGGGTTTATCTAGGGATGGGTCACCACACAATTGTCTGCAGATTCCACCACAGCAGGGATCTCCGACCTTTTTCAGCCTGTGTGTACATTAGGAATTCTGACCCAACATGGTGGACACAGCAACAAAATGGCCACAGCAGGAGGAGGAGCCAGCCACAGAATGATGGCCACAGCTGAACTGCAGGAACACAGGGCCATATCTTTCTACTGTAACTGCAGAGTCAAAGCAACATTTTAAATAGTCTGCAAAGCCAATCAAATTTCCAATAGTCTGACAGAAATGTTGCTGGACAAAAGCCCTACTGGCCCTGTTCTTAGGGTGTTCTCAAAGAGCATTTCTGTTAGGGCTCTCTCAGCTCCACCTACCTCATAGAGAGAGCTTAGGAAGGTGATTGTAAGCTGCTTTGAGACTCTTTCAACAGTGAAAAGCGGGGTATAAGACCAACTCTTCGTCTTCTAAAAACTGTGGTGCCACTTTTGCCTGTGGGTGGGGGAAAATCATATTTTTGAATCACTTTGCCAGCACAAAGCTGGTAGAACAGGAGGCGGGCTGAACTAGAACTTTTATTAGCGCTAATTTTTCTTTTCTTCAATGAAGTTTGGTATACGTCCTTAACACCTCAGCCTTAACAAACACAATTTGATTCCCTTGCTCCACTGTAGGTCCAGCCCGGTGTCGTGCTTATGGAGGGCAGATGTCATCCTCGGTTGGAAACTGCCACTCCTAAACCTCCCCATGGGAAAGGGGTGGTTAGTGTTTTCCATTAGGGCACGTCAAGCCAAATGTCACGGTGACGCTTCTGGAATTGTCAAAGAGCGAGTTATTTTGGAAGGAACGCGCTTACCACAATTAACGCGAATGCAGTCATAGCCGTTGGAACATGGAAACACCTCTGAGGTAATAGCGATTCCAGACTGTATCCTATTGTATATATGCCTCCATCCATCCACTCTGACATCATTTGGGGGAATGGCTTTTCCCATGAGGGATTATCCCGCAGTTTGACAGATTCACCAATACAAAATATTTCCTTCTGTTCAGTTGGAACTTTCTCGACGTATTTTCACTTCATTACTTCTTCGTCTCCCGGGAGTGCTGAGCTCCCCCCCTCTTCTTCAGCCATGTTTATACTCTGAGAGTTTCACTACTTATGTTTTTTTTTCTCCACCCATTTTAGAATGATTAATCCTACTCTCTTGATTCCATTTGAGCTACCGCTCGGCCGTCTCTCCGTAAAACCGCTCCGGGCTGCTTACAACCGATGGAAAACAATATCAAGCCGCGTTTTAAAAATTGCAAAAATGAACCAAATGTCCGCTCTTAAGAACAATAATGAAAAACCCGAAAGAGCATGAGAGAAAGCCACAACAGCGGCGATGAATCAAAGGTGTAAATGGCGTCCGCAGTATAAAATCCATGAAACAGAAAATGGGGACAATCGAAGCAGGTGCTGAGAATAAAACAATTAAATAAAAAGAAATAACACCCCAGGCTGATAAAATGGTTTTTTTTGGGGGGGGGACACCGTTGAAAGACCGCCGATTTATGGCAATCCTGTAGGGTTTTCCAGGCAACAGATGAATGGAGATGGTTTGCTATTGTCTGCCTCTGTAATGGGTGGACTAACCAGGACTGTCCTTCCTTAGTTTTTGAGATCTGATGAGATGAGGGTAGCTTGGGCTATTTGTGTCTAGCAAACAAGTACGGTGTTGGGAAGAGCTGTGAAGTCATTGCTGCTCCAGAGGGACAGACCAGAACCAATGGGATGAAATTAATTCAAAAGAAATTCCGTCTCAACGTCCGGAAGAAGTTCCTGACAGTCAGAGCGGTTCCTCAGTGGAACAGGCTTCCTGGGGAGGTGATGGGTTCTCCCATCTTTGGAGATTTTTAAACAGAGGCTGGAAAGCCATCTGACAGAGAGGCTGATTAAGTTCTGCAAATGGAATGAGGGAAGCCAACGCTCAGTGGCAGAGGACTGGCTGTGTACACAGGAGAGCCCACCTTCAACCTCTAGCATCTTTCCGTATGATGGCGGCCTCATGCTGAAGCAGACCCTTGGCCTAGCAGCGTCAGGGTGGCCTTCTCAGAGCAGCAGTTGCTCTCCAGGGTCTTTCACCTAACCTGCTCCCGGTTCTTTGGACTGGAGGTGCCGGGGATCGAGGAGGAGTGGTGTGTGGGAGACAGTCAGAGAATCACAGAATCATAGAGTTGGAAGGGGCCATACAGGCCATCAAGGTCAACCCCCTGCTCGACGCAAGATCAGTCCAAAGCATCCTAAGCATTCTGCACTCGATTGTGGAAGCTCAGAATGGGGGGGGGGGAGAAGTGCAGCAGGAGTCTCTTTTCTTGAACGGGGCGGGGGGTGGAGACAGCAGAGGAGGGGAAAAACAAGAGGCAAATCTCTGCTGAGAAAAGTTAGGGCTTTTTGAGCGCAGTCACTTTAAGGGAAGCCTTGCAACTGGGAAGATTTTTAACTGATGCCCCGGACAATCAGGGAAGACTTCCTTGCTACAGCATCTGAGGCAGGAGGCAGAGTTATTTTGCAAAAATCACAGATCTGCACATGGCGGTTTTTGAAATATCGAGGCTTATATCCACTCCAGAATATCGCGGGGGAAAGGCAGGGTCACCACAAATTAATCATGTTTGCTGCAGAGGGGGAATTTAAATCAAAATACAAATTGTAGACAGGAGGGATTCATTCCAACTGGGACCTGGTCTTCATTTTTACTCTCTCCATAGAACACAACTCCCATTAGGCCCTGTGCTCACTTGTTTTTTTCTTTGAATAAACCTCAATAGTATAAAAATAATCTGTTTATATTGAGGAGTATATTGCTACGATGAGCTTCCAGAACAGAACTGGCAAACATTTATTCTTTGTTAACAAAGGCATTAAGCAGAAGATTTTTTTTGGGGGGGGGGAATTAGCCTTAACCTGCTGTTAAGCTGTAGCGGTCACCTGCCACATTCTTTTTTCAATTTGCATAATGAGTAGTTCAGGATTCCAGGCCTGAATTTTGAGGTTACTTACGTTTCATGCAATTAATCGAAAGAAATTAACACAATGTGACCACAAAGCACTGTGTGAAAAGAACCGGAAAGTTTAATGAGGCCTTGCACGGCAAAGTGGTCAGGTGTATGCAGCACCACACATCTCCAGAGAGAGGGCTATCTATTTTGCTGGCTGAGAAGCTGGCTAAGAATCAGGGAGATTGGCCTGCATTAAACGGGATCTGGTTGTAAAATAGCCCCATGACCCAAAGACATTCGTTTTTCTTTAAAATATTTATGTCCCACTGTTCAGTCACAGGATTCAACAACAAGAGACTGACACATAGCAGTGCCAAATGGAAGATGGCAACTTCCATGTTAGGAATTTCCTGGAAATTCCTTCTCCTCCTCCTCTTCCTTTAGGATGCTTAGGGCTGATTCTGCGTTGAGCAGGGGGTTGGACTAGATGGCCTGTATGGCCCCTTCCAACTCTATGATTCTAGGAGTCTATGATTCTATGATTCCTCCTCCTCCTCCTCTATTGCGTTTGAATCTTGCTCTTATAACACAGGTTGATATGTCCACCCACCGGAGGCTATCAGAATGGTCGGTGTTTCTGACACGGTGCCTCAGTTTCTTAAGACACTTTGCGACCCCTCTTATGGCAGAGTAACCTGCCTTGACATTTCGTTTGGGAGTGTTTTGGAAGAATCTCTTCCCTGTTGTTCTTCCACTTCTTTAGGTGGTGGCCTTGACATGGAAATCTCTTGTTTTTTTCTTTCCCTCTTTGGAAACCTATTCATATTGAATGCAAATGCAGGTCTACGAAGCATAATGCTGTATATGTGTGTCAATGGGCCTTTATTCAAAGGTGTTTCAATGTATGCTGCTTTCCAATGTATCTTTTGATTTTCTAAAGGTACTTTTCTTTTCTTTTTTTTAAAAAAAGGTACAATGTTATACTTTTCCGCAAAGACCAGGAAGGACGATGGCAAGGTCAGACGGTAACAAAAGCTCGAAACTTAGAGAATGGTGAGGAATGCAGAATGCAAAGACAACAGCATTAACACAATTGGAGTAGGGTAAATGAATAAATTACCTTACAAATTATGAACAACCAGAGGCAAAGCCCATTGCATTCAGGAATACAACAGATGCTAGATTAGTGGAAGAACTGCCCTACCCCCCAGGACCTGGAAAGGCTGCAGGCAGCTGTTAGGGAACTAGGATCTGCAGCCTCCGAGCCTCAGAGGGAAGTGGAAGGAGGAGGGGGTGGTCAGGGGAGGGGGACGGAAGGTGATTTGCTGGATGCTGGACAGACAGGCAAGCTGGTTGGAGGAGGAGGCACTCAGGGGCGGGACTCCTGCCATGAGTGGGTGCTAAGTGCTGAGTGGCCACCAGAAGTGATTTCAGTTAGCCACTCCCCCCTGGAAGTGACATGTCATTGGAAGTGTCATCACCACCCCCATTAAGAGGCAGACTTGAGGACGACTGAGGGGCTGAGAATCAGGAGGCAATTTAAGGCGGGAGTAGGAATGCAGGCTCTGCCCTCTCCTAGGCACAGAATCCATGAGAAAACTCAGGGCTTTTCCACATATCTAAAAAAATAACGTCATGCCAGCGAAACTGTATGACATTATTAAAAATTGTGCCCCCCACCATTTCTCACCTTCATGCACTCTCGCTTTCTTCTGCCACTTTTTGCTGCTTCCTGGCAGAGGAGAGAGAAGCACTATACATGTGACTCTCCCCCCACCTGTCACTCATGGCAGGCAGACAATCACAATTCCCCCTGTTTTAAAGGGACAGTGATGTAAATGTTTTTTAAAGTGAAAATTCTCCATTGGGATGTTTATGCATCTATTCATGGATGAATAGTGCTCATTCTAATGCCACCCCCAGCCTTGAAGCTCTAGAAAAAAAATTTTCATGATATTTTTTTGGGGGGTGGGTCTGGGTGGCATGCTTTGTGGGGGAACTGGTGGGGGAATTTTTTCTTTTATCTGCCTAGGTTGAGCAATGAGTATTTGTTGCTCCAGGCAGTTTGCTCCAAAAAAATAAAAAAATAAAAAAGAAGCCCTGTTCTAGGTAGAAAGGAGAGGGATGTGGGCTTGAGAGCGGGCACTGGAGATGGAGATCGTGCTACTTTGCCCACTTTGGTAACACACATGTCCTTGGCATGTGGCTTGCTGGTTGCTCTCCTCCTGCTCATGCAACATGGCTGGGAGAATCCACTTTTTAGGATTCCCCAGCTATTGTTTTAAAATGGAGGATGCTGCTGGACCGCTAGATGTTAGTGACATCATGCAAAACGCCAAAAATATGGCGCCTACATGAGGTGAGTATTTCACTTTTTTTATTGGGTGAAGAATGGCTCTCACTCGCACTCCGGAGGGGAGAGAGGGAGAAAGTATTTAAAAGGCTGCCATATACAGGATGGAGCAGAATTGTTCTCTCTTGCCCCAAAGGGACAGACCAGAACAAATGAGATGACTAGAAATTAAGCCCGCTGTAAATACAATACAGCCCCCCCCCTCCCGCAGCCTTTCCCAGCTGGCCAGGCAGGGCGATCGGCGGCTCTCTGAGCCATCAATGGCCCTGGCCGGCTAGATGGGAAGGGCTTTCTCCCCCCCCCCCCAGGCAGCCGCCTTTCCCAGCTGGCCGTGCTCGCTATTGGGCCCTTGGCGCCGGACTGACAATCGGAGGGCCCAATCGGCAGGCGCGAAGCTCGGGATTGGGCCCTCCGATTGTCAGTCCAGGGGAAGGGGCCAATAGGCACCCTTCCTCATCCTGGACAGGGGTCACCCTAAGGGCCCTTACTCTTTTATTTATACTGCTCCCGCGGAGCGGTTAAAGATTTTATGATTCTATGAAATGGAAGCGTCCAGTAACCTAGCTTGTGGCCAAGTCTATTAAGGTAGGAAGGTTAAGTCTGCAGACCCCCTCCAGAGCTGCAACAGACTCCTGAAGATCTGCAGACTCTTGACTGCAAATCATACTCTGAATCATGATGCTTTTGTCTCCTTTGTTTGCATTGCAGTCGGAGCTTCAGTATATTGTTCCTTTATATTATACCTCCTTTATATATGCCGATGAACGATTTGTTGTTGTTGTTGTTGCCGACTGCCTGACCATCTTGTCTACAGGAGGTGTGCTCTGTGCTTGCGTGTCTTTACGGTAGGAGAAACTACTCTACAGAAGCAGTATACGTACACTCCAAAGAATGATGACACACAGACACACACACAGAGAGACATTAAAAAAGAGTAGTTTTGTACAGTTTTCACAATGCTCTTTATATTTTATGCAGGCTGTCGTCTAATGGAAAGAATGACCTCAGGGACATTGTTTATCAAGGTTTTAGACCACTTAAAAATACATTCAGCCTTTAGCAGCTCCCTAGGCCAAAACCACATCTAATGGGTCAAAGATGGAATAAATACAAACATACCCTCCTGAGGTTGTTCCCACTTCATGGTCCTTGGTGGAAAACAAAAACCTCTTGTCTTTCCACATTATGAATTCTGCTGAGCGGTATGCCGAGGGAGGGGGAAAGGAACTCTTAAGGTAGACCCTCGTGGAGTTTTTAAGAAGTGTGTTCAGTGATGATGGGGGGGGGGGGACTCTACCCAGATGTTAAGAAGTTTCAGAGGGTTGTTGAGCAGATGGATAAGCAATGCATTTTCCCTTAATGCTCCGTAGAATCATAGAGTTGGATGGGACCTCCTGGGTCATCTAGTCCAACCCCCTGCACTGTGCAGGACACTCACCACCCTATCGCTCATTCACTGTCACCTGCCACCCCCTTGAGCCTTCACAGAATCAGCCTCTCCGTCAGATGGCTATCCAGCCTCTGCTTAAAAATCTCCAAAGATTGAGAACCCACCACCTCCCGAGGAAGCCTGTTCCACTGAGAAACCGCTCTGACTGTCAGGAACTTCTTCCGGATGTTGTGATGGAATTTCCTCTTCCCTCTAGAGGTAAGGGTGGGGTGGGGAGGGAGGGTAGTGTTTCTGCCATATTGTTGGTTTAGTGTACCTTATATTTTTGTGCCCATTTTAATGGGGTTTTAAGGGGGCTTTTAACTGGATGCCCGTAACCTGCCACGAGCTGGCTAGGGAGCGGCGGGCAACAAATTAGATAATAATAATAATAATAATAATAATAATAATAATAATAATAACCATAAAGATCAGGATGTTTGATAGCAGCCCTTTTCAACCTTTAGACTGTGGAGGAGCCCCTAAAATATATTTCAGGCTTCAAGGAGTCATGGAACCGTGCTGGAAGTGATGTCCAATGGCCACTTCCGAGGAGGGCTGAGCGGGGAGAGAAAGGAGGCAGGTTGAGGCAGGAGTAGGTTCCAGGCTCCGCCCCCTTTCCCAGGTGTGGTAACCACATGAGAACACAACCCCCACGTCAATGGAAGTGACCAGTTCTCTGCTTTCCAGGCAATCCTGGGAATAGCTTGTGGCCAAGTCCTTTAAGGCAGGATTTAGGGGAAAGGCTGGGGAGCCCCCAGGGAGCCCTCACGAGCCCCGGGACTCTAGGGAATCCCTTTGCGGGGACCCTGGTTGGCAATCCCAGTTTTATAGGTTTGCCCCCTCTAGACTGAGAAATTCCTGGAGATCAAAGGGGTGGAGTCCAGGGAGGGCAGATTGGGAGTGGTTGGGCAGAAGGGATTGTGTTGGTGCTTGGCTCTTGGGGTCCTTCCTTGCATGCCCAGGGAAATGCTGATCAGCACTTTGGGGTTGGGAGGCAAATTTCCTCTAGGCCCAACTGGCCAGGGATTCTGTTTTTTTTGGTGGGAGGGCATCATCTGGGGATGGAATTCGGGCCACTGGGGATGGGCAGGTAGTTGTGAGTGTCTTGCATTGTGCAGGGGGCTGGACTAGATGACCCTAGAGATCCCTTCCATTCTTTGATTCTAGGGTGTGGCTTGTGGAGGGCTGGGGTTGGGGTATAATGCCTCAAATATAAGTTCTAATTCCAAGCCCTATCACGAGGTCGGGAACCCTACCCGCCAGTAAGGAATGGTGTATTTCCTGCTTGTGGGGAAGCATAGAGCAGACTGCATCTAAATTCTGCTCGTGAAAAGAATCCGCACATTTTAACCTCTGCCCAAGCTACTGTCTGAAGCCATTGTGGGGTGAATTTTACTTAGGATGCCGTTCACGGACTGGGAAACATGACATGTCTGTTTTTTTCTTTCTGGCTGTGGTTTGTTGCTTTAAAAAGGATACCAGAGTTTGGCTCTTTGAGGCACAAAATGCAGCACAGGTTTCTAGCGACGGCCTCTTGGGACGCCCTATTGGGGTTGGAATCGACAAAGTGGAGAAATCCAACGGAACCGACTGCACCTCACGCTGGAACACATCAAGCTTTTGACGCCTTCCGACGCTGGCAGGATGTGGTGGTCATAATCATCCCCCGAGAAGCATGAGGCAGCATTTCTGCAAACATGGCCCCGTTGGGGACTTCCCGAGCACCACTGGCTGCCAAGGAAATGTCATTTCCAGAAGCATGTTGAGGAGGAAAGGCAGCCATTGAAACAGATATTTCTGCTCTCCATGGTAGAGCATTGGCCGGTGTGTAAAATCAGGAGTATCAGATTGACTATACTGATGCTTTTATGATAATCTCCCTCCCTCCCCCCCTCCCTCCCTCCCTCCCTCTTTCTTTCTTTCTTTCTTTCTTTCTTTCTTTCTTTCTTTCTTTCTTTCTTTCTTTCTTTCTTTCTTTCTTTCTTTCTTTCTTTCTTTCTTCCATTGTGTAGAGGGTTGGACTAGATGACACTGAAGGTCCCTTCCAACTCTATGATTCTATGATTCTATGATTCTATGATTCTATGATTCTATGATTCTATGATTCTATGATTCTATGATTCTATGATTCCTTCCTTCCTTCCTTCCTTCCTTCCTTCCTTCCTTCCTTCCTTGGTCCTGAATCTCTCCAGAGAAATAGAGCTGCAGATTAACAGAAAGTTTTGAAAGTGATTAGTTATTAGTTATAGAAACCTAGAACCATAGAATCAGAGAATCAGAGAATCATAGAGTTGGAAGGGGCCATACAGGCCATGCTCAACGCAGGATCAGCCCTAAGCATCCTAAAGCATCCAAGAAAAGTGTGTACCAGCCTTTGCTTGAAGACTGCCAGTGAGGGGGAGTTCACCACCTCCTTAGGCAGCCTATTCCACTGCTGAACTACTCTGACTGTGAATTTTTTCCCCCTGATATCTAGCCTATATCGTTGTACTTGATGTTTTTAAGACATTACTGAGTGTCCTCTCCTCTGCAGCCAACAGAAACAGCATCCTGCCCTCCTCCAAGTGACAACCTTTCAAATACTTAAAGAGGGCTATCATGTCCCCATTATCTTTGTTGATGAGGCACAGGTCCAGACTCACAGCGCCTTTAGGCTTGAAAGAGAGTAATCTTTACTGGGAAAGATTAATTACAAATACATATTACAGTCGTCTGCTTCAATTTCCTTACAAAAGCTTAAAGAGTGGTTACAACAGCAGCACATTGCAAGTCTCTATGGCTAGGCTGCAGGCAGGACTACATCCCACACATCAGCAGATCGAGGGAGCTGAGAGCTTTATGGTGACTGCTCCTTCTGCAAAGAACACAAGGCTTCTCTTCTTGCAGAAACAGGAAGTGGGAGGGAGCCTACCTTAAAAGGAATCCCCAGAGCATATGCTTGGTTTTTTTTTCCATTGCAACTTCAGAGTGACCATTAGGTGTCACTAGTGAGCACATAGTTGCAGCTCAACAGGTTAAACAGCTTGATAACAATTTTACAGGGCTGATTTCACCAAATTACTTGCTGATTGCAATTCCAGCAATTATATTCTACAGAGGTCCCTCCCTAATCCAAAACTTGCCCACTCCGAGCTCCACCCCAAATCCTCAGGTATTCCCCATCCCAGAGCTGGTAATCCTAAGGACAGGCATGTTTCTTAAGAGACAGAAAATTTCCTTTTCCTTTTCTCTGTCTTTCTCTTTTCTCTCGTAGGGATGGAGGCTATTGCTTCAGAGAGAAGACATGCAGCCTGATTCTCTCTCTCTCTCTCTCTCTCTCTAATGGTGCATATTTGAGCTAATTAAAGCACTGCACTTAACAGAGTCTGGGGCCCTGCAAATATTTGAACTTGCTTAAACAGCATGTGAAGATTTGCATCCTATTTGTGCATTTCAAAAGCCTGATCGGTTTCTGCTTTCACTGGAGACTTATAAAGAGGGGTTTCAGGCAATGGGATTCCTTGGAGATAGGGTCACCACTCCCCCAGGGTGGGGCCTAGAGATCTGCTGGAATTAGAACTTATCTCCAGGCAACAAAGATCAGTCCGCCTGGACAAAAGGGCTTCTTGGGAGGGTGATCCCTATGGCACCATATACAGCAGAGTTCCTGCCCCTCCCAAACTCCTCCCTTCCCAGGCTCCACCCCCCAAATCTCCAGGTGTTTCCCACCCCAGAGTTGGCAACCCTACATTCAGCTGGGCCTTTTAAAAGCACATATTGCATCTCTGCTCATCCCTTCAGAACCTTACCTCAAAAGAATGAGAGAAGTCATGTTGGATCAGGCCAATGGCCCATCCAGTCCAACTCCCTGTGTCAAACAGTGGCCAACCTCAGGTGCCATGAAGAGGTCCACCAGCAGGGCCAGAACTCCAGAAGCCCTCCCACTATTGCTCGTCAAGCACCAAGAATACAGAGCATCCCGGCCTTAGACAGAGTGTTCCATCTATAAGAACACGAGAGAAGCCATGTTGGATCAGGCCAATGGCCCATCCAGTCCAACACTCTGAGTCACACAGTGGCCAAAACCCAGGGGCCCTCAGGAGTTTCTCTGTATACTGCATTGGCCAGATTGCATCTCGAGTACAGTGTGCAGTTCTGGAGGCCTCACTTCAAAAAGGATGTTCCAGACTCCAGGTGCATTACCATGGAATAGGTGATCTGAAGTCATAGCACCAAAGGAAGCACTTGGGGCTGCCAACCTCCAGGGATGACCTGGCAATGTCCTGGAAGGACAGCTGAGCTCCAGACAAAATAGATCAAAGGGCTCCAAGAGGATCCCCTTGGTGAAAATGGCTCCTTGGATAAAGCTTGCATTGACGGCTCTTGTTTGGAGACACCTGGAGATCTTTGAGGGTATAATGCCGTAGAGTCCCCACCCCTAAGCATCCAGGGGAGTGGATCTTCTTGGTCTTCTGCAGATCAATTGTACTAGAAGGATATCTCCAGGAGCCACTGGGAGGGTGAAAACCCTAATAAAGCCTCGTTCTGGCTTCTAACCAGGGCCGACCCTTATTTTGTGCGTCTGTAAAGTTTCATCCAAATTGTGATGACCCCATAGTGTTTTCAGGGCAAGTGATGAAGCTGAGAGCCACCTTGGTGTCGCGGTCAAGAGCTGCGGCCTCTTATCTGGAGAGCCGGGTTCGATTCCCCATTCCTCATAGAATCACAGAATCATAGAATCAAAGAGTTGGAAGGGGCCATACAGGCCATCTAGTCCAACCCCTGCTCAACGCAGGATCAGCCTCCTGCACATGCAGCCAGCCGGGTGACCTCGGGCCAGTCACAGTTCTCTCAGAGCTCTTTCAGCCCCTCAGGTCTCTGACACACGCAGTTATAACAAAAGACAAGTAAAGCCACTTGAATTCTGGGACTTCTAATAGCCAAGTCTTCCCCCACTCTTCCCTTTGGAATGGAAGTACAGAAATGGCAGCTGAAGTAAATTAGGCACATGGAAAATGTCAGGCAGGTTTTATGGGGGATTTAAAAAACCTCATTCTTTGGGGGCAGGAGGAACGATTGTGGTGGGATAACAAAATGGCAGGAGATCTCTATCTTGAGATAAGGCCCCGAGAGGAGATATTTCAGTACAATGAAATGTCACCGGCAAAGGATTGTATTAAGAGCCTCTCGACGCTCATCTTGAAGTTCTGCAAATGGAATGAGGGAAGCCAACGCTCAGTGGCAGAGGACTGGCTGTGTACACAGGAGATCCCACCTTCAGTCTCTAGCATCTTTCCATATGATGGCGGCCACATGCTGAAGCAGACCCTTGGCCTAGCAGAGTCAGGGTGGCATTCTCAGAGCGGAAGCAGCTCTCCAGGGTCTTTCACCTAACCTGCTCCCGGTTCTTTGGACTGGAGGTGCCGGGGATCGAACCTGGGACCTTCTGCACACCGAGTGGATGCTCTGCCACTGGAAGTGACATCACCACCCTCATTAACAGGCAGGCTCGAGGAGGGGTGTGTGGGAGACAGTGTGCGATTTAAGGCGGGAGGAGGCGTGCAGTCTCCAAACTCTCCCAGGGAAAGAACAAATGAGAGCTCACTCATGCTTGAGAGGGGGAACAATGAAAGTGGCCAGTTTCCCAGCTTGAGTCAATTAAGACAGGAAGAGAAATGCCGTGGACCCCCTCCAGAGCTCCCACGAATCCCTAGGGATTTTCAGTCCCCTGGTTGGGAATATCTGGGCTAGAGTCCTGCAGTTCTGGGGGTGGAGCGTGTCCTGGATGTCTGAGTTGGAATAGGGATTGGCCCTGCACCTACTGCTCCTGCCCTCCCTTCCTGGATGCTAGCCACTTTGCTCTCAGACACTGCAAGAGCCAGCGTGTGAGAGAGAGGCAAAGAGACACAGAGAACCCTGCCAAACTGCAAACCAGCCCTGATTACCTGCTATAGCTCCTGCTGCGAGGGAAAGAGAGAGACAGACAGAGCCACCCAAAGGAGCCCTCATTCCCTGCTACAAACAGTCCTGATTACCTCCTATGGCTCCTGCTGTGATGGAGAGAGATCTATGCCTGCCAGTGTCCCCTGGGTCCTAGCACCCATTTCAATCCTGGTTGCAATGGGCTTTCTTGCTAGTATCTTGAATAAAACTTTGTTGGTCTTAAAGGTGCCACAGCACTAACTCGGCTCAGGAACATATACAATTGTCAACTAAACCAAACTTGTAGCAAAAATATCTCCTTATTCTAAAATTACTGCAGAATTAATTAAAAAAAAACCCCTTTCATTGTAGTACATGTCCAAATGAAGTCGAAGCTACCAAGATTTTGGCCAGTGATGACTTCAGTGGGGGCTAGTGAGGGCAATTAAGTGTGCTAATGATAACGCTCATGTACCAAGAACTATGTTTTTCCACTTTAAGAGGGAGATTATTAACTATGCTATCCAGTGAATAGATAGGACTGAATTAATTGAAATGTTGGCAGGCTGGAGGCACTTATCTGTGTGTACCTCTGGCCAAGGTATGAACAGTGCCGTTTAGATGCTTGGCTTAAAGATGGACTAAGGTTGTTTTGGACATGGAGGCTTTTATTCAGGAAGCATTAATTGCAACTCTCTGGATGAAAATTTCAAGACGGAGACTCAAACGTTCCCCACAAAACATTTAGCCCCAAGCTTTTTTCGCTTCCATTTTTGTACATTGTGCTAATGAACTCATCTGTTTTGAGCAGGTGCTGAAAGTTGCTGGTCAAATAATTCTGGAATTACTGACGCTTCAGGAGGAAAGCAAAATTGTCCCAGGCCCTCAATGGAGTGTTTATCTCAGGCTTTCTAAACAAGGGTTTCATGAATCCCTGGGTTTTCTCGACGGTCCTGGAAGGATTTATCATTTGGGATATATCTATATCTATATCTATATCTATATACTTACTCTAAAATTACTGCAGAATTAAAAATAAACGTCTTTTTTTCTATTTAATTGTAGTTGATGTTCAAATGCAGTTGAAACTTATCTCTGTGTACCTCTGGCCAAGGTATGAACAACTCTCTCTCTCTCTCTCTCTCTCTCTCTCTCTCTCTCTCTCTCTCTCTCTCTCTCTCTCTCTCTCTCTCTCTCTCTCTCTCTCTATATATATATATATATATATATATATATATATATATATATATATATATATATATATATATATATATATATATATATATATATATATATATATATATATATATATATATATATATATATATATATATATATATATATATATATATAGTAGAACAGGCTTCCTTTGAAAATTTTTAAACAGAGGCAGGACAGCCATCTGATGGAGAGGATGATTCTGTGAAGGTTCAAGGGGGTCGCAGGTGACAGTGGATGAGTGATAGGGTTGTGAGTGTCCTGCATAGTGCAGGGGGTTGACTCAGGAGGTCCCTTCTAACTCTATGATTCTGTGATTCTGTGATTCTAAGTCTTAGCAAAATCTGGAAAATATCCAGATAGTTCCCAAGCAATGCCCATAGCTTGTGATATTTTCCAAGAGTCAGGTCTTTAAAATTGCAGGCGATTTAGCTATTTTAGCATAATCATTTTCTTAACTCCTTTTCCATGGGTTCTTGATGCCCCTGGAAGGGTTTCCTGAATGAGGAGTTGTTGTTGTTGTTGTTGTTGTTGTTGTTGTTATTATTATTATTGGATTTCTAACCCGCCTCTCCCCTGAGGCTCGCGGCGGGTGACAACATGTAAAACCCCCATAAAACCCCTAATACATAAAACACCTAAAAACAATCCCCAACCCCGCCAACCCACCCCACACACATAATTTATTAAACATTTATCAAGTGGTATGACCATATATGGTCATGTTGACCCAGCCCTCCCAAAATGGCCAATGATGGGCCTGGAGAGGGTGGGAGGTTATAATGCCCATCTATTCCGCATTGGTTAGACCTCATTTGGAAGGATAGTGACAACTTGAAACGTGTTCGGAGAAAGATGATTAGGATGCTTGAGGGACTGGAAGCCATATCCTACAAAGAGAGATTGAGAGAGTTGGGTGAAGAGAGAAAAGTGGGGAGGAGAGAGGCTACAGCCATGATCCGTGGGAGGAAAGGAGCCGCACAGGACGCCTGGAAGCACAGGTCCCGTAGATAAACCAGCTACATGGATCAACCAACTGGCCTTGACTATTGCTAGTAGTTTAGTCCTGTAACACTCCTCTTTGTCATGCTATCTGTTCCTCTTAATATTTCTGGTAAGGGCTAGGAGAAGGAGCATGTCTCATGGCTTAAGTGCCACTCACCACTTCCATCCCCCACCCCTGACCACTCCCGCCTCCTTCCACTTCCCTCCGAGGCTTGGAGGCTGCAGATCCCTGCCACGTGAGAGCTGCCCCTGCTGGTGAGTTCCCAAACAGCTGCCTGCAGCCTTTCCAGGTCCTGGAGGGAAGGGGGAGGCCATCCGCAGAGTTCTTCCACTCCACCACCCTCATCTAGCGCCCGTTGTATTCCTAAATGCAACGGGTTTGGCCCCTAGTTATTAATAAAGCATTTCAAGTCTTCCAGCTGCTTCACTTTATCTCTGTCATCTTCAGTGCGGCCCTGGAGGCAGACCGGTATTGTTTCCTCCTTAGAGTGGAGGTGGGAAAGAGAACCTGTGCAAAGCCACCCAGGGACTCAGAACGGCAGGTACAAGCTTTGAACCGGAGGCTTCCGGGCTCACCTTTTGCACTATTCCCCTACCCCTGTTCCCGCAGAAGAGACGCCTCCCATCCCACCGGAGAAACGGAAGAAAAGTGTGCGTGTGTATGTTTTTAAAATTTCGCTCCTGATTTCACACTGCGTAAAATATTAACACAGATGGTCCTGGGCTTGGCGCCAAGTTGGCGATAGCGCGGTTCCCGTTGGCGATCGCTGGCGGGTGAGTTCCAAGATGGTGTTCTCCTCCTCTTACATTCTGTTCCTTTGCTCTCCACCTCAGATGTTTTCCTGGCTTCAGATGCCCAACATAATTAGCAATGTTTGTTTCCTTCCTAAACTTGTACTTTTCGTAAAACTCCGTGTTTTCTGGGAGTTCTTGCCTATATCTTCCCTCCATTCCCCCCACCCACCCGTTGGCAAGCCCCGCTGCCAAAAAGGAATATGGTTCCTCACTGGATAATTAATGAGCCTTTTCTGATTTTCAGAAGGATGCAAAAAAAGAATTCTTCAGCTGTCAGGGATGGGAGAAATGATATAGATGCTAAGATAGATAGATGTAGATATGTGCTTTTAAAAACGTGGGTACGGAAAAGGGAGACACGTACACATCGCGTGGGAAATACAGGGATTCTAGCAAACAAGTCAGTTTTTACTAGCTGAAGGAATAATCCCATACATTTTGAGCTTTACAGTTGATTTCAAGTCATTAGGCCTTTACCTAGAGCCTCTTGTGGCACAGAATGGTAAGGCAGCAGACATGCTGTTTGAAGCTCTGCCCATGAGGCTGGGAGTTCAATCCCAGCAGCCGGCTCAAGGTTGACTCAGCCTTCCAACCTTCCGAGGTCGGTAAAATTAGTACCCAGCTTGCTTGCTGGGGGGTAAACGGTAATGACTGGGGAAGGCACTGGCAAACCACCCCGTATTGAGTCTGCCATGAAAACTCTAGAGAGCGTCACCCCAAGGGTCAGACATGACCCGGTGCTTGCACAGGGGATACCTTTACCTTTTACCTTTAGGCCCTGACCTAGTTTACCCAGGCTAACCAGATCTCATCAGAACTTGAAAACTGAGTAGGTGTGGCTCTAGTTAGTGCCTAGATGGGAGGCCAATAAGGAATATCAGGGTCACAATGTAGAAACAGGCCATGGCTGGACAACTCTGGCCTTGAAAACCTAACAGCAAGTGTGGCCAAACGGTGGCTCTCCAGATGTCCACGGACTACAACATGAGGCCCTTTCGTTTGGCCACCGCTGCCCTAAAGGGTCACTTGAGGCCACTTCCCATCACCATCTATTTCTGAGTTGTGTGGTGGGAACCAGACTGTGTTTGAAGGAGAGTAGAAGTTGCCAGTTATATAGGAAGGTAAACTTTCCATGAACCAGATATGGAAAAGTAAGGATATCAGCCTTAATACAAAGTGCTGGCTAGTCAACACCATTGTCTTCCCCATGACAAACTATGGATACGAAAGCTGAACCCTGAAGAAGGAAGGCAGGAGGAGAATAGATGCTTTCGAATTATGGTGTTGGAGACGAATGCTGTAAATACCCTGGACAGCCAAAGTTACCAACAAGACAGTTTTAGAGAGGAGCAAACCAACTAGGTAATTAGAAGGCAAGATATTACAGCTAAGGCTCACTTACTTTGGACACATCATGCAATCAAACTGGCTAGAAAAATCATTAATGCTCGGCATGGTCAGAGGCAAAAGGAAATGGTGTCACCAAAGGATCCGCTGGCTTGACACGATCAAAGCTGATACAGGGATGACCATGAACCAACTGAAAGAAGCAGCCAGAGACAGGGGCATTTGGTGGAGACTTTCCTATAGAATCGCCGAGGGTCGGACACGACTGAACGGATGACACCAGCATCAAACTTTCCACCCAGCTGTCTTCTCCACAGAACTGTGTGAGACCAAGGCGAGTCTGCACCCAAAGTGTCTTTCCTAGTGGCACCTGAAGAAGCGGTAAGTCCACAAAAGCATATGTTGCAATAACATTTTGATTAGTCTTTAAGGGGCTCTTGGGCTACTGCTTATTTCTCTTGATGACCCACATTCTGAAAGCCTATCAGCTACTAGCTGGGCCTTTCCTTTTCCTCTGATAGAACCTGCACATTCAGAAGCAGTAAACCCCTGAATCCGAGTGCCAGGAAGCAATATCAGAGGAAGGCCTCAGATCCAGACACCTGAGGAGGTGAGTAGGTAGCTGAAGAAGTGTGCAGTGACTCATGAAAGCTTCTACCCTGCCACAAATTTTTGTTAGTCTTTAAGGTGTCACTGGACTCTTGAGAGCGAGTTTGGCGAAATGGTTAAGAGTGGCAGCCTCTAATCTGGAGAACCAGGTTTAATTCCCGACTGCACTTCCATATAGATTCATGATAAATATCTGACCAGCCACTGCTTCAAGTCATACAGCCCGCAGGGTGACCTTGAGTCAGTCACATTTCTCTCAGAGCTCTCTCAGTCCCACCCACCACACAGGGTGTCTGTTGTCAGAAGAGGAAGGGAGGGCGATGGTATGCTGCTTTGAGGCTCCTTTGGTTAGAAAAAAAAGCAGCATATAAGAACCAAGTATTCTTCTTCTTCTTCTTCTTCTTCTTCTTCTTCTTCTTCTTCTTCTTCTTCTTCTTCTTCTTCTTCTTCTTCTTCTTCTTCTTCTTCAGTAATCTCAGGGCTCTCACAGTCTCACCTCACTCATAGGGTGTCTGTTGTGGGGAGAGGAAAGGGAAGGAGACTGTAAGCCGCTTTGAGACTCCTTCGGGTAGAGAAAAGCAGCATCTAAGAACCAACTCTTCTTCTCCAGTAATCTCAGGCTCACCCACCTCACAGGGTGTCTGTTGTGGGGAGAGGAAAGGGAAGGCGACTGGAAGCCGCTTTGAGCCTCCTTCGGGTAGAGAAAAGCGTCATATAAGAACCAACTCTTCTTCTTCTTCTTCTTCTTCTTCTTCTTCAGTAATATCAGGGCTCCCTCAGCCTCCCCTCCCTCATAGGGTGTCTGTTATGGGAAGAGGAAGGGAGGCCGATTGTATGCTGCTTTGAGACTCCTCCGGGTGGTGAAAAGCGGGTTATAAAAACCAACTCTTCTTCTGCTACAAACAGGCTAACACGGCTAGCCATCTTATCTGTTTGGATGTTTTGGCTGACATTATAATGATGTCTAACGGCATGATGGGAATAGGCAATCAAGAAATGGAAAGCGGACATCTGTCTCCGATTAATAAACACTCCTTGGAAAAATTTCTATCACTGCCCTGGCTAATGACGACGACTTCTCTATTACCTAGATCTAATTCATGCTGTTCGTTTTTCAGGTAACCGGGGAGGGGCGGGGAGGGCAGGCAAAGTGACAGTTTTTACCACTCTGAGACAAAATAATTCAGTGGAACTAGAAAATCTGTTATTTTAGGATATAATTTTAGTTTGCCGTAGACCTTACGAGGCAATAAACGGTTTCTGGCTTTACCGAGCTTGTTTATGGCTCTTCTTATTACCCCGTCTACTTAGAACCAGCTTAAATTATCGCTATTCTATCTAAATGAGAGGATTCTTTTTTTAAAAAGGAAAGGAAAAGTTTAGCTTCCAGCTTTGCAAAAGGAAACCTTTATTTCTATGTTGATTTCTTCAGAAAAGGAAAAAAAAAAACGGGAATGTCTTTTCGATCATCCGGGGCAATCTGGAAGTCTGTCATAACCTGATTTATGTAGCAAAGTGTCTTGTTTCGCATGCAATTAGCCTAATTGTCTTCTTGTTAGCATATCACTGTGGTGGCAGAGATGGAAACTGGTGTCCTGTCACACCCTGGTGGGGTTTTCAAAGGAAGAGACATTTAGACATTTACTGATGGGCAGTAGGTTCAGGTTGGATAAAGGGAAATACTACTTTACACAGAGAGCGATGAAAATGTCGGATTCACTGCCGGAGGAGGCAGTCACGGCTACAGGACGAACCAGCTTTGGAAGGGGATTAGACAGAACGAGGGGGAGCTCCCCACCTCCTTAGGCAGCCGATTCCACTGCTGAACTACGCTGCCGGTGAATTCCCACACTGCACCTCTTGATAACTAGCTGGTACCGTTCTACATGTAATTTGAACTCATTCCTGTGGGTCCTCTCCTCTGCCGCCAACAGGAACTCCTCCCTGCTCTCCTCCAAGTGAGAACCTTCCACATCCTTCAAGAGAGCCATCATGTCCCTTCTCCACCTCCTGTTCTCCGGGCTGAACATTCCCAAGCTGAAATGGCTTTGGACAATCTGTTGGAGAAACTTACATGTAGCCATCAGTATATGTGACTTTCTCCATAGGACAATCCCTGGCTCTCTCGGGCAGTTTTAACGCAGGAAAATGGTATAGGGGGAAGCTTCAATGACAACCCCCCCCTTGGGCCACATTATGTGTTTCATTGGCTCGGGACACTTTTGCCTTCCTGGGCTCCTCCCACCATAATCATATTAATGCTTAAATTATTTTTTGATAGAATTTTAAACACTTTGACTTTTCCTCTTGTTTTAGGCAAAATTTTATAGATTTTCAGGGCCCTTAAAGGTTTCTTTAGAGAGCCAGTTTGGTGTAGTGGTTAAGAACAGCGGATTCTAATCTGGCGAACCAGGTTTGATTCCCCGCCCCTCCGCATGCAGCCAGCTGGGTGACTTTGGGCTTGTCACAGCCCTGATAGTGATGTTCTCACAGATAGTGATACTATACCCTGATAGTGATGTTCCCACCTACCCCACAGGGTGCCTGCTGTGGGGAGAGGAAGGGAAGGCGATCGTAAGCCGTTTTGAGACCCCTTCAGGAAGAGCAAAGCATGGTATAAAACCCAACTCTTCTTCTTCTTGTTTTCTGATGGAAGAGGTGGGGGTGGGAAAACATTTTCTTTGACCCAAAAAGTTCATTCTTGATTCCGATTTCAAAACAATTAGAACCTCTTCATTGGACCTAAATGTGTTGCAGGCCCTAGGTGCTGTGCCTAGCTGAGAACCTGGTCCTCTCTTTTCCCCTATGCTGTTGTTGTCTCAGTTAGTCTTAATCTTGTGCACACCTGAGAAGTCCAGACCTGGAAGTCCCAGGTGAGACCCATCTTCGTCAGATCTCAGAAGCTAAGCAGGGTCAGCCCTGGTTAACCAGTGGCAAACCAGCTCTGAAAGCTTTGAAATCCCCATAAATCGGCTGTGGAATTCGCCAATTTTAAAAAGGGCAAGGGGGAACGTCTTGGTCATGAAGTATATTATCTTGGATGTAAGTGTGATTCATTTTAATGGAATTTACTTCTCTACTTAGGATCACATTTTTTTTTTGAAAAAACTACACATTTGGCAGACATGTTAATGTGTAATGCCGTGTATACAATTCCTCAGCCCAGCCAGTGATTAAGAAACTCCAGGTATAATTATTTGGTAACTCTCAGTAGCCATCTGCGATTTTGGACAAAAAAGATTCCTACTCTGAACAGGCAAGAATGCATAGGGTTTTTTTTGTTTTATTGTCGGGTACCTGGCCTCTGTAATTACATTTTCACTGAATGGCTAGGTCTTTTAATGGAATCCTTTTCTGCTTCTGTGCGAAACTCGTTAGGTAAAAAAAGAGTGCGTCCTTTCTGCCTAAGACAAACTCAAAGGGATTTGGCAGGAGATAATTCACCTGAGAAGATGATAAACATAAAGGCAGTCGGGTTCATGAGAGACACAGCTTTTCTGCACAGCTAAGTATAAATAAATATGTCAGAGTCAGTGAAACCTGGTGCAGCAGAGTGGAAAAGAGACAGGCTGGCTCCATATATTCAGGGACAGGCAGGTTGTCACCTTCCAGGTGTCATCTGGAGCAGGGGTATTCAATCTGTGGTCCTCCAGATGTTCATGGACTACAATTCCTGGCAGGGGCGTTTGCTGGCAGGGGCTCATGGGAATTGTAGTCCATGAACATCTGGAGGACCACAGGTTGACTACCCCTGATCTGGAGAACTTCCCCTACCTTCAGATCTCAGGTAACCAGTTTTTCTTACTATTATTCATTACATTTATACCCCACCCTTCCCAGGAGTCTTGAGTGGCTTACAAAGGGTTAAAATACATAAATAGGGGCATTAAACTGATTGGAAAAATATTAAAATGAATAATTAAATATAAAATAAGCCGGTCCATTTCCCGTTGCCTCCTTCCCCAAGTGAAGAAAAGGGAGAGGCGGGGTAGAAATCCAAAAATAAAAACAAAGAAATAAATTTATTCAAGCCTGTTCTTGGATGGATTGTAGACAGAGAAGCCAGCATTACAAGCCTTTTCTAGGCCTCAACCCTAGATCTGGTGGGACAGTGCTGTCTTGTGGGAGAATACTATTCCAAACTTAAGATCTGAAGAACCACTTCTAGTTAGAGCAGCTAGACCTTGAAATCCAGTGTCCAGAGTTGCCCTGGGCACAGATTTTTATACAACCCCAACCAAATGCCTGCTGGAGGAGCTCCCTTTTGCAGGTCCTGCAGAACTGTTCAAGTTCTGTCGGGGCCCTGATCTCCTCTAACTGCTCTGTGAGAACAGCACTATTGGGGCAGTGACTAGCCGAAAGTCAATCCTTTGGGAGCTCGTTCCACCAGGTGGGGGCCAGGATGGAGAAAGTTCTGGCCCTGGTTGAGGCCAAGCGAGCTTCCCTGGGGCCAGGGGTCACCAGAAAGTTGGAAGTGCTGGAATGTAAGGCTCTTTGGGGTGGGGGGAGGTGTAAGCAGAGAGGTGATCCCTCAGGTACACTGAACCCAGACTGTGTATGGCCTTCAAGGTGACAACCAGAACCTTAAGTCTGATCTGGAATTCAACCAGAAGCCAACACAGCTGCTAGAGGACGGACTAAATATGGGAGAAACTGACTTACAGCATGTACTGGTGGAAAGATCTATTGTATATCTTTTGTATATAAGTTGGGGGTGGCTGTGGGTTTCTTTGGTTCAGTTTCGGTTCTTGTTCTATCATGCTGGGGCCACAATAAAGAGCTGAAATGAACTCCCAGGGTCCTGATCTCTGAACCCGTGGATCCCGCCTTCGTGGCCAGTGGACCTGTGGCTTCAAAGACCAGGACGGCGGGGGTTAATTTCAGCCACACAATAGATCTTCCCTCCACTTTCCACTGCGCACAATTGGTTAGTTTCGCTTTAAACTGACTGGATCCAGCAGGCGGGATCTAGCCGCCCATTGGTCAATGACAGACCACGTTCACAATCCGACCTTGGACCTCAAGCTCAGTCCTTGGCAGAACTACAAACACGACACCTTTGTCTTAAGTCCCGAGAGGAGAAGCAGAATAATCAAACTTTCTAGGCTCCTAATATTCCCAGACGCTAAGAAAACCAGAGACGGTGGAGCCAAAAGGTTGCATTTCAGGAGTGTTCATCTTTAATTTGCGCCTGAAATCTCTCTCTCTCTCCTCTCTCTCTCTCTCTCTTTTTTAATGATGTTCAGAGAACGTTTGAAGCTATTTTCTTTTCCTTTCAGGTCAACGTTCGTTTTGCCTGGTGGTCAGCTTTCTAAGCCGTTTAACGATTCCACATTTCAAGGCGAGCATAAAGATCATTATCTTAAAATTGGCACGCATCAGGGTTCCCGTGGTATTCTACCACCAATAGAGATTTTAGGGGCCAGAGGCATTGAGGGGGGTTGAGAAGAAACCCAAAGAAATCATTATAGACTGCTGAAGTTAACTTGATTTTTTTTTGGCTCCCCCCCGGAACTGTAAATGAAACGTATATATTTTGCATAATGAAACAGAGGACAAACTGCGCAAACCTATCCATTAATGAGTCTCCCGTAACGCTAAAACACGCAGACGTGGGGTGCGTGTGAGGAGCTGAGGAAATCACGGCTCTAATCATAATTTTTTTTTCCTTATGAACCAATTTTAATCAAACCGTCCTCTGAGATCCTTGAATTTTTTTTCCTTGTCTCCTAATGGCCGGCGTAATTTGAGTTAAGAAAAAGAAAGGGAACAGGGACGGGAGGTGTGTGACGAAAGACGTACTAGGTTAAGATGGAAAAAAAGCTTGTTTTAAACCAACTTCTCCAGAGATGAAACATATTATTAAGCGGGGGGAAAACTTATCAGTGCGGTGTCAAAACAGGGTTCCGATTTATGTATATTAACTTTTCAGCCCCAAGAGACGCCACGCAGAGGAGAAGCCTGCTGACTGAAGGGACGGCCTGCGACTGTGTTGCGCGGCTCCCTTGAAGGTGGGTCTGGCGGCCTTGGGGGTCAACGGCCGGATTCACGTGGCCTACAACGATCCCAGCCCCACAACTGAAATTACGGAGATCTCTGGGCCTGACGCTGTAGAGGGGTGGCTCCCAATGGTTTGGGGTACGGTGACCCATCCAAGAGTGGTCCAAGGTTTTTGGGAGTGCCAGGCCAAGCGTTACAGCGGCGAGCCAGAGAAACTGACAAACATCTCACAAAAGACCACAGCTGCCCGCAGGATGAGCCTTTGCTTGTGGGGGTTACAGTCCCGTCTTCGGCCACCCTCTCCTTCTTCAATACTCCGTCTAGTATCCCAATAGCCAGCTTGGTGTAGTGGTTAAGGGTGGCGGTTTGATTCCCTGCTTCTTTGGATGCAGCCAGCTGGGTGACCTTGGGCTCGTCACAGCCCTGATAGTGCAGTTCTGACCGAGCAGTCCTGTTAGGGCTCTCCCGGCCTCACCTACCTCACAGGGTGTCTGTTGTGGGGAGAGGAAGGGAAGGCGACTACTGTATGCCACTTTGGGACTCTTTTAAGCAGTGAAAAGCGGGGTATAAATCCCAACTTCTTCTTCTTCTTCTCCTCCTCCTCCTCCTCTTCCCCTTCCCCTTCCTCTTCCTCTTCCTCTTCCTCTTCCTCTTCTTCCTCTTCTTCCTCTTCTTCCTCTTCCTCTTCCTCTTCCTCTTCCTCTTCCTCTTCCTCTTCTCCTTCTCCTCCTCCTCCTCCTCCTCCTCCTCCTCCTCCTCCTATTCCTCCTCCTCCTCCTCCTCCTCTTCCTCTTCTTCTTCTTCTTCTTCTTCTTCTTCTTCTTCTTCTTCTTCTTCACTTAAATATTAGAAAGCAACTTCTGACAGCAAGGGCTGTTCGCAGATGGAATCTGCTACCTTGGAGGGTGGTGGAGTCTCCTTCATTGGAAGCTTTTAGGAGGAAATTGAATGAGCACATGTCAGAAGTGTGTGATTTTTCGATCCCCGAGAAAGGGGAGAGGGGCTGGACTGGATGGCCATCTGCAGGCTGGAGAGGAATTGCAATTATGGGAGAAATCCAGATCTCATCTAGAGGCAGAGTTGAACATCCCCCCCCCAGGCCAATGACAAGGAATAGGGGGGGCGGCAGCATTGTCAAATCCAGGCTGGGAAACTCCTTGAGGTTTAGGGCTAGCACCCGGGGAGGACAGGAACCCATTAGGTACCCTGTTCTCCAGAGCAGGGGTAGTCAACCTGTGGTCCTCCAGATGTCCATGGACATTTGCTGGCAGGGGCTCATGGGAATTGTAGTCCATGAACATCTGGAGGACCACAGGTTGACTACCCCTGCTCCAGAGGAACTGATCTCTGTAGTATGGATATGAGTATGGGGGGGGGGTTTGGGAACTCCAGGTCCCACCTGGAAGCTGGCATCCCTGTCTGGAGGTTGGCCACCATACTTCCATCCCGAATGGATGTTTACAATTCAGCAAAGGATTGAGGTAGAAACCCAGAGCTACGAATTGCACAGTACCTGTCTGCTCAAGGAAACACGATTCTTTGGCGCTCATCTTCCCATCTCGACTTTTAACCCATGGGAATCTCCACCAGGGACCGGCCCTTCCCTCCTTGCCCCACTCCAAAAAGGGCTTTTACCGATCACTAGGAGGAAAACGAATTTTAGCTGACGTCGGGGAAAGATCCCCTTTAAGCAAAGATTCCCCCCCCCTGCCTCCCTCTGTAAATAAAGCCCATTGTTTCCCCCCCCCTCTTTCTGAGCAAGGCTTCTGTATGTAAACATTGAAACAGCCTAATTAGAGCCTTATTATTTTGAGAGTGATTATGCAGAATGGCATCCCAAATTGGTCTGAGTCTCCAGCCTGGTTGCATTCTTAATGAAGTGCTTCCCCCCCTCCCCATCTTTGTGGCGTAACATTTGAATGGTGTGCACAGATTTCGAGGGTTTCTTTCTTGTTCCGAGAATTTTCTGAAGCCATTAAGAAATGCACTTTGTCTGTTGCTGCTTCCGGGGAGAGCCCAGCATCTCTGACGTCCCTCTCGAGTTTTCTTTCTCTCATTTTGTGTTTTTGTGCTGGTCTAAGAATTTACCAAATGCACTTTAGAAACAGATGTTCCTCTATTGCACAGCTGCCAAAGCACATTGAAAGTGCATGACTCAACATCTGCAGAACGAGAAGAGGAAAAGTTTTTTTTTTTATTCCCCGCTTTTCGCTACCTGAAAGAGTCTCCAAGCGGCTTGCCATCGCCTTCCCTTCCTCTCCCCACAACAGACCCCCTGTGAGGGAGATGGGGCTGAGAGAGCTCTGACAGGGCTGCTCTGTGAGGACAGCACTATCGGGGCAGTGACTAGCCGAAGGTCACCCAGTTGGCTGCATGTGGAGGAGCGGGGAATCAAACCCGGGTTGCCAGGTTAGAAGCCGCCGCTTTTAACCACTACACGAATACTGCCAGCTGCACTGCGGTACACTGTTTTAGGGACTGGGTAAATAGGTTTAGGCCGCTGGTGAGCAACTGAACAGCCCATCGAAAAACTGGGTGGTGGCCTGCTCCCGGCGAGCAGAAAGTGAACCCCACCGGTGGACTGTTCCACCCTCCCAGTGTCTAGGGACTGCCTGCTGCCCTGGGCCTCACCAGCAATTTCTGGGACTCCATAGAGAAAACAACTGACAATCTGACAGCTCCGGAAAGCAGAGATTCCAAACTTCCACCGGAACAATTTGAGTCGCAGTCCCGCAATGGCTTAATGCTAGTCAAGTCTAGCCTGCAGGATGCCTCGAGAGTGAGCAGGCACAGCCAGGGGGCCTCTCTCTCCCTAAGCCAGATACCCCTCTTCCCCCTCCTCTCGTCTGAGTTGCATTTTGATGCTTCGCCTCCATGTCCTCCGAACGACGTGGCGAGGGTTTCTCCCCATCTCCTTTGCTCTGCGCATATTGCACGGCGGGATTATGCCAAGACTGGAGCCGGCATCTTTGCCGTCGCCGAGCGGCCCCGAAATGAATGAATAAATCAACAAGATAAACAGGCAGGATGCGACACCGGGTCTCCGAAGACCTCGGACCTCAGCGCTCACAGGGCCTTTGAAGATTCCTTTCCACTGTTCTTTTGTTTTTCATTGCTGATGTGTTTGGTGTGTTCGCGTTCCATGACCGGTGGCAGGTCCTTTGGGGACGGCGGAGATCTGAAAGGCATTGTTGTGGATATAGGTACAGTCTGGGAAGGAAAAGGAAGTGTTCTAAATGAAACACAATGTCACAACCTTTCGTTGTTGTTGTTCTTGCTGCTGCTGCTGCTGCTTGGAAGAGTTGGGGAGGGTGTCCCAGAACCCTCGCAAGATGTATATAGTCAGGTCTTTTCTACGGGGAGGGGGGGGGGAAATATTATTTTTCAACACGGTGAAGCGAAATCTCCCAAGGACGCGAAACCGTGTCATCAAAGGGGTTCAGAAGCCCATGCGTCGATACAAACAAGGCCGCATATCAAAGGCGTTTTTCATCCTGAAAGATAAGAAGCTGCACCAAGCCTCCGCAACGGAGCTGGCTTCAAAAGGCCGACCGCCTTCGTCCACCGGAGAAAAGACCGGACTTGGTTGGGAATATTTTTTAAACATGCATTCATTGGGGTGGTGAATTCACACCAGTCAGGGATGAAGCTTCGCTTGGGCGGGATCTAGGAAACTGCTCTGGAGTCCTGGAACGAAATGGATGCTCTGACAGGATGGTTCAGGCTAGCCGAATCTCATCAGATCTCAAAAGCGAAGGAGGATCGGATCCGGTTAGTGTTTGGATGCGACGCTGCAAAGGAAGGCCAAGATGGCTATCTGGAGGTGGACGATGGCAAACCACCTCTGCTTGTCTCTTGCCTTGGGGATCCTATGAGGTGTCCAGAAGTTAGCTGAGAATATAGCATCATAGAATTATAGAGTTGGAAGAGGCCATACAGGCCATCTAGTCCCACCCCCTGCTCAGTGCAGGATCAGCCTCAAGCATCCAGGAGAAGGATCTGTCCAGCCGCTGCTTGAAGACGGCCAGTGAGGGGGAGCTCCCCACCTCCTTAAGCAGCCGTTTTAGAGTCATAGAGTTGGAAGGGGCCAGACAGCCATCTAGTCTAACCACCTGCTCAGTGCAGGATCAGCCTCAAGCATCCAAGCTAAGCATCTATCCAGCTGCTGCTTAAAGACCGACATTGAGGGGGAGCTCCCCAGCTACCGAGGAAGCCCATTCCACTGCTTAACTCTGATTGTGAAGTTCAGAATGAGTTCCTAGGTATAAAACCTCGTTTTCGTATTTTACTTCCACAGTAAACCTATTTCTGAATTGTTTTTTTTATGAATATGGTAGTTACCTTTATGGACCTTTGATACTAATAGACCCAAATTATATGGCTTAAAATATAAAATATAAGGTATATAAAATATAAGAATTAGATAGTGGGTTGAAGTCTTTGTTTGTATCCCTGGGAAAAAAAACCAATTCAGAAATAAGTTTACTGAGGAAGTAAAATACGAAAATGAGGTGTTATACCTAGGAACTCGTTCTGAATAAAGCTTTTTGCCATCGCCAGCTTGGACATTTCTTTCTGTTTGCCCATTTGGATTCTGGCAGAGAGTCGGACATGACTGAATGGCTAACATCCTTCTCCTCATCATCAGATTAAAGGCTGCCATGGAACCTCTTGACAACAAGACAGGGCTCAGCTGCACAAGCTTTTTGTAGGGAAGGGCCCAAACCACAGATGACGGAAGGAAATAGAGGCCGCACCAAGACAAAATGAAGAGGAAAGTAAGAATTGTACAGAAGCAAAAGGATCTTTAATGGTTGAATAACCCCTATGCCAGCTCGCAGGGACTCATGGGAATTTTAGTCCATGGGCATCTGGAGAGCCACCATTTGGCCACCCCTGGATTTCACATTCAGCTTTGTCAGGGGGAATGTACAGAAATAATATAATATGTAATATATATATATATATATATATATATATATATATATATATATATATATATATATATATATATATATAATACATTGTTTTTTAAACATTAATAAAACACAGGACATTTTCACAGAGCATGTACAGAGTTGGTAATTTACCATGTTTATATAGAAAACTAAACCAGCATTAATATAATTTAATAAGGCATATACAGATTGCTATTCGTGTTACTTAGGTTCCCAAGAAGCTCTGTTTAAAGTATTTGTAAAATAGGCGTTAGATAACCGTGCTGACCTTTTTGATTCCTTTTCACTTCTTTTCCATGTAACACTTGAAATAGAGTGAGCTCTCTGGGCAAGTACCGGCTCTTATCTACATGACGGCCCACCATGGATGCTGTGAGAGAAGGATTAATTTTATGTAACACTAGTGAAAAAAATTTGGTAGCTTTCTTCAAAACGGTTACTTAAGAGCCAGCTTGGTGTAGCAGCTAAGAACTGTGGTTTCTAATCTGGAGAATCGGGTTTGATCCCCTACTCCTCCACATGTACCCAGCTGGATGACCTTGGGCTAGTCACAGGGCTGTTAGTGCTATTCTCACAGGGCAGTTCTCTCATAGCTCTCTCAGCATCACCTACCTCACAGGGAAAGGAAAGGAAGGCAAATGTAAGCCTCTTTGAGACTCCTTTGGGTAGAGAAAAGCGGGGTATAAGAACAACTCTTCTTCCTCTTCTTCTGAAATCAACATTTTTTAATGCAAAAAGTGATTAAAATGTGGAATTCGCTGCCAGAGGATGTAGTGATGGCCACAGGAATAAACCACTTTAGAAAGGGACTAGATGGAAATTAGTAAAATGATAAAGGTGAAGTTAGAACGTTCAGTCCAATTGGTTCTCCTCAATTTATTTCTGAATGAAAATGCTCAGTGTAAGCAGAAAACATTGGTGAACTTTTTGATTGTAGCAGCCAGAACGATAATTGCCACTAACTAGAAAAAACGCAGAGAATATTTCATTAGATAATTGGGGAAAGAAAATAAGGCAGTATATGATTTTGGGGAAATTAACAAATAACATTAAAGTAATTCGAGGGGAGAAAAAGAATGAAGATTTCAATACAATTTGGATTGATTTGGCAAATGCCCCAAGGACTGTAAAGTATGTGAACTAATATCGTAACTTAAGACTTGAATTATGTTTAACGGATGGAATGCAATAGATGAAATGGACATTGTTTACAGGAATCAAAAGATTGATGGAGCTACAGAGCTGTGTTGGGGGGCTTGTCTTGTTTTTGTTGGGGCTTGTCTGTTGATTGTGGGTAATTTAATTAAAATATTTAAAAAGAAAGGGACTAGATAACTTCACGGAGGATCAGGTGTATCAATGGCTACTAGCCATGGTGCCTGAGGGGAGCCCCCTGAACCTCAGGGCCAGGAGACTACACCAGGGTGAGATCTTGTCCCCTATGCCCTGATGTTGGCTTTCCAGAAGAACTTTGTTGTGAGACAGGGCAGTAGACTTGATGGACTGTAGGCCTGATCCAACAGGGCTCTTCTCATGTCATATTGGGGATTTTCACACTACCATCCTTTGTTGTTAGCCCAGACTGGACCCTGTGTAACTAAGGGACCACCCCTCCCGATACAATTGGAGAGAGGACATGCAGGCAGGTGTGAGTGTGGGCAGTGGGAGGGCAGAAAACAGGATAGGGGGAGGATCCGTGGCCAGGTGGAACACGTGAGCAGGTGTGTACGGAAGGAAAGCATGAGTGAGGAGCCTGGCAGTGGACAAAGGAGGGGAATAACCCTTAGGTCGTCTCCGAAATGAGACCCCCCTAAACTTGGTTCTAACTGGGATTACCAGCCCCCTCCCATCCACTGGAGGGGAGTAGGTTTACTGAATCCACATTGGGAAACATTTGTAGATTGGGTGTGAGGCTTGCGGAGAACAAGGATCTTAGTGGTGTCCAGGGCCACAAAATCCACCCTCCGAAGAATCCCTTTCCTCCGGGGAAACCGATCTCTGTAGCCTGGAGATAAACTGTAATTCCCAGGGGACTCCCAGGTCTCACCTGGAGGCTGGGATGCCTGGAAGCAGCTTCAGTCATCCTATTTGGCATCCTTTCTCCCCTTTTTTCGCTCCAGTTCTCCAGTGTCAGTGATGGTAGACGTAGTGCGGGGGAATTCGGTACGATTCGCTGGACACGGAAGGCCAGCCCCCCCCCCCCCGTCCCGTCCCGCTCCTATCAGTGTTTTCCAGCACCTGTTAACGTCCCCCGACTCAATCCAGCCGTCCCGTGATATTGATTTGATTAAAAACGGTTTAAGACTTGTAAATGTCACTGGAACTTAGCAAAACGAACATTATTAAATCCGTCTGGTGATGGGGAAAACTAACAAAGGGATTTGCAGCGGTTTCTGTAATTAATTGCTCTGTCATGATTTATATTAACTTACAGTATGACTCTATTAGCGGGGACCTGTCATCTCGACTCAAGGAACCACCAAGTAATCACTACCACATTAAAGAATAAATTAGTTTTTGGCTGGGAGCCTAGCGGTGGAATGTTTCATTTGTGTCTGCCGTAGACATATGTACCTAATAAAAGTTGGGACGAATGAGTTAAGGCCCATATACATCAACGTCTGTCGGCTGTGTTTTAGAGCAGGGGTAGTCAACCTGTGGCCCTCCAGATGTTCATGGACTACAATTCCCATGAGCCCCTGCTGGCAGGGGCTCATGGGAATTGTAGTCCATGAACATCTGGAGGGCCACAGGTTGACTACCCCTGTTTTAGAGACAATATGATCGGCATTGTTCATCGGTGCTAATGAATCACGTTATTTACCAATTGGGTTGCCTCATTTTTTCCCGTACTTCTTTTTTTTTTGGGGGGGGGGGTTAAATGCCTTTAGGTGATCCGTGAAGCGAAAGACGAATGGAACGAGGAGACTCCCTCCCCCCCTCCCCGTCTCCCCCGGAGACTCCCCTCCCCTCCCTTTGGTGTTTTGCGGCCTGTGGTTGTAGCAATAATAACTTCATCTGGTTTTGGTTAACACTTCATTACCTTGGGCTTGGATAAATTATCCTCTTGCTCCTTTTCCCCACTTGCAGACACGTGGGGGAAGCCAAGGTCTTAGCTGCTACTTATGGCTGATTATGAGATTTGTAAAGGGGCGAGCAAGTCGTCCACGGCTTTGATGGCTGGGAGACGTTTAAATGATTCGGACTTTTGTTATTCGGTTTCTGGTGCCTTCGCTGCTTCCTGTTAAGAATGGTTTTCTTTCCAGTGTCCTTGTAGGATCCCGCAGCCTCAGCAGCCCAGGTGCTTAAGACTTTGTCCCCCTGTCATTTGTCAGACCGCACCTGAAGTCCTGGGTACAATTCTGGAGGCCTCACATCGAAAAGGACGTGGACGAAATGGAGAGGGGGCGGAGGAGAGCGACAAAGATGAACCAGGGCTTGGGGACCAAGTCCAATGAGGAAAGGCTGAGGGACTTCTTTTCCAAGTTGAGTTGCCGATCTTTTCCAAGTTGAGTTGCTGATCTTGCCATGTTGGTAATGCTGGGAATGTAATTATTGTTTTAATGGGGTTTTAACGGGGATTTTAGGATGTTGTAACCCGCCACGAGCCGCAAGGGAGTGCCGTGGAATAAATACAATAATAATAATAATAATAATAATAATAATAATAATAATAATAAAAATTAATTAATTAATGGTGCCTCAGGCACTACACTGGGGACACGTGTCCTAGTCCCGTCCCAGTAAATGCAGCATTTTCCCCAGGCACCAGGGCAGATTGTCTTTGCCCTGAAGTATCCCATTGCAAAATGTGACACACACCAGAGGGAGACCAATTTCTATCAATGCACAGTGGTTGCCCCCCCCCCAATTACAAATGGCAGTAGCTCCGGCTTGTCAGTCATGTGTTCGGCACAGGCATCCGGTTGCTCACTGCACTGTAAACTGATAATTACCAGCATAAATATGTCATCCGGCTTCAGAGAAGATCTCGTGCAGCATATGCAAATAGCCCAGTGGATGTGTACTGAGGATTTTCGAAAAACACAGCCCGTTCCTGTGCATGGATACTCAGAAGCAAAACCTGTGCGACTCAATGGGGCTTTGTCCTAAATCCGGTTAGGACTGAAGCCTCAGCCTTGTTTTGGGAAGGTGAGGAAGATATCCTCCATGCTTAATTCTAGCCAAGGAAATACACTTGATGTGACACATTATTTCTGTACTGGGGCAAAGCCCGTTGTATCCAAGAATACGACGGGCGCTAGAGCTTGGCAGTGGGAAGAGGAAGGGGAGGAGTTGTCCAGTCTGTAAGGGCATGGGGTTGTCATGTGTGTTGTGTGGGAGGTTGTGGTGGCATAGTGGCAAATGAGGCCATGGGTGTGGAGATATGGGTGTCAAGAACCTGTGGTGTGGAATGTTCGTTGAGTGTGGGAGAGGACTGACCTTTGGGAATTGTGGCATAGTGGTTACAGATGAGCTTTCCAGAGCCATGTCTTCAGATATGTGATGGGAAAATCAGACTGGAGACTCTTCTTAGGGGAAGATTACATGGCAACCAATTCCTCCCAGTTCTGCGTCATTTCCCTTCTTGTGTGAATTAGGCCACAGACACAGAAATGCCCCTCTGCCCTAATACACATGGTGTAGTCACAGTACACAGGTGTCCACCCTGTTCCTTCTTCTCCATTTTTTCACTGTTGATAAAATGTTATGTGCCCACATGCTTTTTTCATAGTTGCTCCTTAGAAGAAGAATGGATTTTTGTACCCTGTTGTTTACTACCCAAAGGAGTCTCAAAGCAGTTTACAAACACCTTTTTCATTCTTCTCCCCACAATAGTCAACCTGGGAGTTATGTGGGGCTGTGAGAGGTCTGAGAGAACTGGGAATGGGCCGCAGTGACCCATCAGGGCTTAGGTCTCTCAAAGCATTTTCCAATCGTCTTCCCTTCCTCTCCCCATAGCAGACTCCCCATGAGGGAGGTGGGGTAGAGAGCCTCACAGGGAAGCTGGCAGCCCTAAGAGGAAGACTCTGTGCACAGCAGTCTTGACCTTAGTAAGGTTTTTTATACTGTTTTTTTATTTGCCAGGCCAAGGTTAGCCCATAGGCCAGGAGGGACACTCCTGTACCACTCCCTACCAACTGCAGGCCAAAATGGCTCCTTTGAAGGCTGGACTCTGAGGCATTGTACAATTTTGAAGTCCCACCCCCAAACCTCCAGGAATATTTCCAACCCAGGGGTAGCCAACCACCAGGTGGGGCCTGGAGAGCTTCTGGAGTTACAGCTCACCTGCAGAGTATAAAGATCAGCTCCCCAGTCAGAAAGGGCTACTTTGGACAGGGTTGTGGTAGAGAAGAACAATTTAAGGCCTCCCACACAGGTTGTTGTTGAATTGAAAGACTTGTGGCCTACAGCACAGGGTTGTTGTGCAGACGAAACAGGAGACAAAAGAAACTGCAGCAACATCCAGTTTTGTGTTCTTCGTTTTTCTTCTTCGGTAACATCAGGGCTCTCTCAGCCTCACCTACCTCACACGGTGTCTGTTGTGGGGAGAGGAAAGGAAAGGCGACTGGAAGCCACCTTGAGACTCCTCTGGGTAGAGAAAAGTGGCATATAAGAGCCAACTCTTCTTCTTCTTCTTCATCATCATCATCATCATGCCACAGAGGTACTCAGCTTGGTACTCAGCTTGCTAGCTTTTCTTTCCCCTCCCTAGAGACATTACCTATTTGCAGGTCAATAGTGCACCTAGTAGTGCACCTAATGAGCCTCTTGTGGTGCAGAGTGGTAAGGCAGCGATATGCTGTCTGAAGCTGTCTGCCCATGAGGTTGGGAGTTCAATCCCAGCAGCCGGCTCAAGGTTGACTCAGCCTTCTATCCTTCCGAGGTTGGTAAAATGAGTACCCAGCTTCCTTGCTGGGGGGGTAAACGGTAATGACTGGGGAAGGCACTGGCAAACCACCCCGTATTGAGTCTGCCATGAAAACGCTAGAGGGCGTCACCCCAAGGGTCAGACATGACCCAGTGCTTGCACAGGGGATACCTTTACCTTTAGTGCACCTAGAAATAGCAGAATTTTCTCCCCCTTTAAGGCCTCCTTCCTTCCCCACCTCACCTATGGAACCCTATTAGCCATGATTGACTAACCTACCACACCTGAATCTGTTTCTGTATTCTACTTCCAGGATCATCAAGACACTATTCACATTCCTCTCTGCCTGGGAAACTCATCAAGGGTCCCCCCCAGAGCAATTGCCAGTAGTATCTCTGTCCTGGGAAGTCTCTGGGTTCTTACCTTTTGTTTTGTCCACTCTGGGCAAGAACATCACCTGCTCCCCAGATGCCTTCATGTTACACTGTCCATCAAAACAATTCCATTGTTTTAGGAGCTGCACTAACTTAACAAACTTGGTTATTTAAGGCACATGCTGGAACTTCTCAGTGTTCGTGTGTCTTCTGGACATCACCCGTGCACCAGGAGCACTGGTCTCTTTTGCCATTTCTTCTGGACTTCTACATGGTACGAAGGTAGATATAATTTTTCTATCCCCCCACAAATTATATCCCCAGTCTCACCTATTTTTCCTCTTGTGTTTGTGTGTGTTGAGTTTAAACTGTGTGAAAGTGTGTTAGTTCTATTTCAAAATTTGTTTTTCAATGAAACCATTCTCTATTTTAGTTTTAAACTAGCCTCTGTGAGTTTTCTGAGGGAAGGACCGTGGAATACATAGGTGGAGACTCCTGTTGATACTCCTCTGGCAAACTAAATTCTTAAATTCATTGGGTAACAGCAACAACATCAGTGTTGATGGAAAGTTTGAGCTGAGTTGCCCCACCATGAACTTGATGTTGCACACTACGAACAGGGCAAAATTTGTGATGAATTTCGCTTCGTGGTTTGATTTGTGCCCATCCCTATGTGTGACATGCACAAAGCCACCTCAAGCTTCCATGGTAGAATGAAGATCTGAATATGGGTTTCCCCTATTTTAATCCAATACAATGTGGGAACAACAAAGGATCCATCATTGTCTTTTTATTTATTAATTATATTTATATACCACCCTCCCCGGAGGTTCAGGGCGGTTTTTAAACACTAGTTGCTACTTCTGAATTCCAAGACAATCTATTCTAGAATACACCACGTTCTTTAAATGCTCACATTTGTTATATAGGAAAATAATCTGCTTTTTTGTCTCAATAGATACTTGAGCTAGCTCTGGTCTGCATTTGTGAGGCATTGTCCAGGGACTTGTTTATTCATTATTGAAAATCTTTATACCTCTTTTTCTCTGACGAAATATAGAGGATGGAGCAGAGTTGTTCCTGACAGAGCAGTTTCCTGACAATCAGAGCAGTTTCTCAGTGGAACAGGCTTCCTCGGGAGGTGGTGGGTTTCTCCATCTTTGGAGATTTTTAAACAGAGGCTGGATAGTCATCTGACAGTGAGGCTGATTCTGTGAAGGCTCAAGGGGGTGGCAGGTGACAGTGGATGAGCGAGAGGGTTGTGAGTGTCCTGCACAGTGCAGGGGGTTGGACTAGATGACCCAGAAGGTCCCTTCCAACTCTATGATTCTATGATTCCACGCCCATATCAGGGCTCTCTCAGCCTCACCTCCCTCCCAGGGTGTCTGTTGTGGGGAGGGGAAGAAAAGGCGATCGTCAGCCGCTTTGAGAATCCTCCAGGCAGTGAAAAAGAGAGTATTAATAACAACTCTTCTTCCTGGGATCAGTTTCCTTCGGATTTCTTGGTTGCAGCCTCCTTTCTGGTTGATGAATATACATTCTCTCTCTCCACACACACACACACACACACACACGTACACACATACACCCATACACACACTTATACCACATGTCTGGTGTTAGTGATGTGGAAGTGATATGAAAAAAAATAAAATAAAATGAATCAGGCTGTGAGGGAATTTGGCACGGGCTCTGTATGCAAATTGACTGTACCCCACACTATAAGAGTATCTTGTCAGGGAAACTTGGAGCAAGCCATAGGAGAATCTGGCACCCGATCCGAGCGAGGAAAGTATGAACAGCCTGCAAGAGAGTCTGGCTTGTCTGCTGCTTCAGGGAGGGCTGCAACTGGCAGGGGCTCAGAAACCACACAAGGAAACTCCTGAGCGGTCGACACCGCGCCATTGTCGGCGGGGCGAGAGGAAGGAGTGGGTTTTTTTCGAAGAATGCCGGCTTTCTTGAGGCGTTCTCAGGATCACGAGAGGGGCTGGAGCCGAGCAAGGAAAGCGCTCTATGGTAACGAGTTGCCGGGTCCAAAGAATGTCCCGTTGTTAAAAAAACGAAAAACAACGCCGCCATGTTGTCGATGACAGAGAGGGAGCTCGGTTAGAAACGGAACAATATAGACCTCCGAAGTCATTCTGACATGGCCGCTGGCTTTTAAAGGACACAAATGAGGCATTTATAAGAGCGAGTGAAATGAGGGGTGGGTGGGTGGGGAGAAGATGCCTTCATTTCAGGGAACGGGATGAAAGGTGGCCTTGTCAAAGGGATCCGGGTTTTCTCGGTTCGGCTGCCTGAAGGGTGGAGGGAGGCCTTTTGTTTGGAAGGATCGCCCCCTTTTCTAAGATAATCACCGTGCTCAATTTTATCTTTAGCCAAGGGGACCAGAAAAGAAAGCTCACATGGGATAAATCTTAATTTCTCTCCAGAGGGGACTCAAAATGTCTGACATTTTATCAATTTTATCAATCGCAATCAATCAGTTTGTGAGGTGAGGCAGACTGAGAAGAGTAGGTTTTTAGGAACTCCTTTTCTCTACCTTAAGAAGTCTCAAAATGGCTTCCAGTCTCCTTCCCTCCGCCTCCTTCTCACAAGAGCTGAGAATCATAGAATCATGGAATAATAGAGTTGGAAGGGACCTCATGGGTCATCTAGTCCAACCCCCTGCATTATGCAGGACACTCACAACCCTATCACTCATCCACTGTCACCTGCCACCCCCTTGAGCCTTCACAGAATCAGCCTCTCCATCAGATGGCTCTCCAGCCTCTGTTTAAAAATCTTCAAGGATGGAGAACCCACCACCTCCCGAGGAAGCCTGTTCAACTAAGGAACCGCTCTAACTGTCAGGAACTTCTTCCTGGAGTTTAGACGGAATTTCTTTTGAATTAATTTCATCCCATTGATTCTGGTCCGTCCCTCCAGGGCAAGAGAGAACAACACTTCTACATCCTCTACATAGCACCCCTCTCAGTCGTCTCCTCCCCAGGCTAAACAAGCTCTTCCCTCTTTTCCTCCTACATCTTGGTCTCCAAACCCCTCACCATCTTTGTTGCCCTCCTCTGGACATGCTCCAGTTTGTCAACATCACTCTTCAGCTGGGGTGCCCAAAACTGAACACAGGACTCCAAGTGAGGCCGAGCCAGAGCAGAGCAGAGATCTCTGGGAGAAAGAAACCAATGACTGGCCCCAGGTCACCCAACAGGCTTCATGTCAAGATGAGGGGATTCAAACCTGGTTCTCCAGATTAGAACCCACCAATCTTAACCACTGTACCACACTGGCTCAGTGAGAGACTGGTCCATGGTTGCCCTGGTTGAGAAAGCCTGGCCTCTGAGCTAAGCTGTTTTCTGTTTGAGAAGTGACAGATAATTTTGAAAGCCTTTTGAGATGCGCACTCAGTGGCACTAAAAAGGTTCATTTATAATAATAATGCGTAACAACAACAACTCCCCCCCTGGGTGGGTTGCACCAGGTTTTAAAGTGGTCATATAAAGAGTTGATTATTAGAATCATCTAAATCATTTAAAACCCACTTCCTCTTAATAATTTAGAAATGTAGTCATAGCTTAGATCTATTATAGAATCATAGAATCATAGAGTTGGAAGGGGCCACAGAGGCCATCTAGTCCAACCCCCTGCTCAACGCAGGATTAGCCCTAATGCACTGCAAGGCCAGAAGCCTCCCTGTCCCCGTGTACGCATGGGGGCAGAGCTCCGCCAACTGTGGCAGCGCACCGGCCTCACACATGCAACGTGGGGCGAGAGGTGCCGAGAGCACAGATAAGCCGCGGCAGCGGCTGGGGGGGGGGATTGGGGGCAGGGGACCCCCAATGCAGGATGGTGGGGAGCAGCATGCTGCTCTCTCACCATTGCGGGGGTGGGGGGTAGCCCCTGTCGGTTGCGTGGAGCCGGCAGAGGTGAGAGGCATCCCTGCAGGGATGCTGTAGGTCAGAGGGAGGAGCCGGGCCAAAAGCCCGGCTCCTCCAATTATGCACGGGCTCCATCGGGCTGGCCCTCGCTTGTGCCCTCAGGAGTCCCAGGATTCCAGAAGAATCTGTGTTCTGTTAACCCGGGTTTTCCAAGGGCCTGGGCCAGGACACACCTATGCTGGCGTCGTTGTGGTGCATAATCGGGGATTTTCCCTGATGCCCTGCCACCAGCAGCATGGCATTCCAGTCCGTGCATAATCGGTCTTAGAGTGTTTTTTTTTTCCTGCGGATGGGTGGATGTGTTCTCAGGCAGAGAGACTGACTTCTCCGCAGTGGTAGGAAATCATAGAATCATAGAGTTGGAAGGGATCTCCAGGGTCATCTAGTCCAGCCCCCTGCACAATACAGGAACTCACAACTACCTGCCCCCCCACAGTGACCCTGAATCTATGCCACCAAAAATCTCCAGAATCCAGCCTGGGCTGGAGGAAATTCACCTACCATCCCATGGTGGCGATCAGCAATTCCCTGGGTATGCAAGGAAGGGCCACAGGAGACAAACGCTGGCCCATCCCCTCCTGCCCACCCACTCACAATCTGCCTAGAATCGATTTTAATATTCTTCCCAAAATTTTGATCCTTCAGCATCAACTTGGTGGTTGCGAGGTCAACCTCCCCCCCCCCATTCTTGACCTTGCGCCTCGTAATATTCATCCCGTCAACATCGTAATAGCAGGAAAGAGATTCAATGAATACTGTCCATTTCTAGACAAATAAGTTGCTGAGGGCTGGGGGTTTCGTTTATGAAGGACAATAGTTTTAAGTAGGGGGGGTTCAGAGTTATTTACATTTTTTAATTAAAAGAAAATTACAAACGGAGAGAGAAAAAGACGCAGTTGCAACAGTCCTCCTATGAACGCAAAGTATTGCAGCATAATTAAAAGGATTTCTGGAATTATAATTAGGTTTGAAATTTAATTATGATGGGAATACTTCAGCTTTTATGCACAACAGACGTCTTCTTGATACATGACCCTTGTTGGGAATTTTATTACATTTATACTTGAGATGTTAACCTCTGGACGAAGAGCAAAAATATCAGATTTTCATGAAGGTATCTGTTTGTGGGAGCAGAAACCAAAAGTGTTTTTTAAAGTCTAAAATGGAGTTGCCCCTTTGCAGGCCGAACAGTTATTGAGATAAAACTCTTGCAAGAGAATCTGGAACTCCTAAAGTCATATTGACTTTGCCTTCACAATCAATATTCTGCACAATTTTAGGTTCTCCTGCTAGAAGAAGAAGAGCTGGTTCTTCTATGCCGCTTTTCTCTACCCGAAGGAGTCTCAAAGCGGCATAAGTTCGCCTTTCCTTTCCTCTCCCCACAACAGACACCCTGTGAGGGAGGGGAGGCTGAGAGAGCCCTGTACGCTACTCCCCCATCCTTTCCTCTTCACCTCTTTGATAATTGGGGGAGGGATGGGATTTTTAGCCGTCATGTTAGTAGTTTGATGTTTTAATGGGAATTTTATTGGGGTTATTTGTTGTGACCTGCCTCGAGCCTGTCGGGAGAGGCGGGAAATAAATCTTAAAATAAATAAATAAATAAATAAATAAATAAATAAATAAATAATAATATTACTGAAGAAGAAGAGTTGGTTCTTATATGTTGCTTTTCTCTATCCGAAGGAGTCAAAGCGGCTTACAGTCACCTTCCCATTCCTCTCCCCACAACAGACACCCTGTGCGGTGGGTGAGGCTGAGAGAACCCTGAGATTACTGCTCAGTCAGAACAGCTTTCTCAGTGCTGTGAGGAGCCCAAGGTCACCCAGCTGGCTGCATGTGGGGGAGTGTAGAATCGAACCCGGCTCGCCAGATTAGAAGTCCACACCTAATCACTACACCAAGCTGGCTCTCTTGCTAGCTTTTTCAGCATGAACCATGGTGAACTCTAATTTGGTGAGCTGGGTTTGATTCCCCACTCCTCCACATGCAGCCAGCTGGGTGACCTTGGACCAGTCATAGCTCTCTCAGAGCTCACTCAGCCCCACCTACCTCACCAGGTGCTTGTTGTGGGGAGAGGACCTTTAACAGATTATTCCTCCCAGGTGAATGTTAATCAGCAGGACACACTGATCAATTAAAATCTCTTGGCGCTTAAAAAGAAGTGTTCTAGGAGGTAGTGTTCTAGGAGGGAAAAAGAAGAACGGGATGGAGATGTTCATGCTGAGTATTGTTTACAAGATCCATTGGCACATAAAGTAGGAAGAATTCTGCTAAGTCCTGATGGTTTAATGTGTCTTAGGTTCTAATAGTTCTTCTAATGTTCTTCTAAGTTCTTCTAATGTGTCTTAGGTTGAGAAACTGAAAAAAGTAGGAACTAGAACAGTTCCACAGGGCCTGCAAAAGGGAGCTCCTCCACCAGGCATTTGGTTGAGGTCAACCTGTGCCATCACTTCCCAAGGGCCCTCCTCCTGAGCCCCCTCCTATGGCAACCACCATAATTCTGCCCAACCCACTGGGCTATCAGTTCTTAAGATGCTGGACTAGATGGACCACTGGTCTGATACAGCAGGGCTCTTCTGATGCTCTCAGGAAGCTGGACCACTGGCCTGACCCAGCAGAGCTCTCCTTTGTTCTTAGGATGCTGGTCTAGATGGACCACTGGTTTGATCCTGCAAGGCTCTTCTTATGTTCTTATGAAGGCTTGGACCAGGAACCGGTCAGCCACTGTGTGAGACAAGATGCTGGACTAGATAGACCATTGGTCCGATCCAGCAGGGCTTTTCTTATGTTCTCATTATATATGGGAGACCACTCCTATTGTTCTCCCCGCTTTAAGATAGCAGCCTGCAGCAGAACACCAGCTATAAATTTTGACCACCCCAAAGCCAACCCCCTCAGCAGGTCAATTCCCTTTTACACTTGCTTGCTCGTTTAGTTCTGGAAGAAGAATTTTGCTCGGAAACACACGTTCCTTTCTCCTTCCAACAAACCTCTTTGCCATTTCAACAACCTTGCCAAAAGTATCCCAAAATATGGAAAAGATCAAAATTTCACTCTTCCTTCCTTGCCACGTTTGACGTTTCGCCGCCACGGTTATTGATGCGCTAGTGAGGGCCGTGTCAAAACAAAGTCTCAAAATTGTCATAAAAATGGCATTGCTCTTTTTAACTGGCTTTGTTGCCAAGCCAGCAATTTTCTCTCTCTCTCGCTCTGTGAACTAAACTTTGCTCATTCAACAGGCAACGGTGACGCCTGGTGTGAGGCTGAGAGGGAACCCAACAAGAAAATGGGACAGTCGCTGCTGTGCAAACGCACCTGTTTACCTGCCATTGCATCTGGGCTCTCGCTTTTAAAACCTGCATTATTATTCTGCATGATTACCCGTTACATGGGATAAACCGCGCTTACAGGATGAGAGGAAAAAACAGAGTAACAGGGGTCTGCATTGTAACCATGGATCCAAGCACACCAGCTAAGGGGAGGGGCTGGGGCTCAGTGGCGGAGCATCTGCTTGGTGAGCAAAAGGTCGCAGGTTCAATCCCCAGCGTCCCTAGTCACAACGCAATGTGGATGACCTCCCTCTGAGTCGCTGCCAGCCTGAGCGGACAATACCGGCCTTGACGGACAGGGGTCGGATTCAGTATGAGGCTGCTCCTGTGATTTCACGGTGAGTCAGGAAAGTAGGGATTAGAAAAGATTTGCAGTGACGAAGAAAGGGAGAGTAACTCCCCTCCTCTTCAGCCCCCTCCCCAGCTGCCATTCGCCATTCATTCATTCATTCATTCATTCATTCATTCATTCATTCATTCATTCATTCATTCATTCATTCATTCATTCATTCATTCATTCATTCATTATTTCGACTTATTACCCGCTACTCTCGTAACTGGCTCATGGCACGTTACAATAGTCCAAGTTAAAAACCTCATTAAAAACCCCATTAAAACACTTCCGGACATTCGTCCAATACAGAACAGACTCCTAAACTGTTAAAAACCAAGGTGGTCAACAGCCCACTAACTCCCAAAAGTCTAATACAGGAGTGGGAGGAGGGAATGCAGATCACATGGCTGGTTCTTATGCTCTTGACACTGTGTGGGGTCCATAAGATCTTCCTTATCATGCTGGCCTCAACCACAGACCTGGTGGAACGAGCTCCATTTTGCAGGAGCTGCAGAACGCTGGAAGCTCCCACAGGGCTTGTAGCTCCTCTGGGAGCTCATTCCACCAGGCAGGGGCCAGGACCAAAAAGCCCCTGGCCCTGGTTGAGGCCAGGTGCACCTTCCTGGGGCTGGGAATGACCAATGCGACGGTGAAACTACATGCTTGGAAATCCGATTGTGGCTCCTCCAACACAACATGACTAGCAGTCACGCCCCCCCTCCAATAGCCCTGGACCCATCCCCAGCTGAGGACACCCTTCCTCCAGCTTTGAATATCCGCTGATGGGGCCAGGAAGTCCTCAGGTATCCCTCCACTACAGGTGGACCCAGCTCTCTGCATGAAGAGCTTACCATTTTTCAGAGAGAGTGGTGGGGATAGATCAAACTTCCTATAAACCATCTAGCTGGATGAATGGCTGGCTGTAACACCCAGAGGCTTTCTACGCCATCTGCTGCAAATGTGCCACGGGGCTCCTCTGCGCTTGGCAGCCCAAATGGAGAAGCGTCAAATGTTACCTTAGCCGCGAGGGAGCTGCTTATCCCTCCGCAGGTATCTGAAGATGTGTGCTTGCACGTGAAAGCATATACCTCGAACAAAACTTCCTAAATGTGCCAGTGGAGTCAAACTTTGTCCTGATGCTTCAGACCAACGTGGCGGCCCACCTCAACCAAAGCAGATCCTGATTGACCGGGATCATAACACTTCTCCAGGAAAGAAGGGGTTACTGAATCCACTGTAGGGACCTTGGTGATGCTCTTCTGGTCTGTGGCTCTGCCAATTTCCAAGTGGTGACATCCAGGAATTAAAACTAATCTCTAGAGCAGGGGTAGTCAACCTGTGGTCCTCCAGATGTCCATGGACTACAATTCCCAGCAAATGCTGGCAGGGGCTCATGGGAATTGTAGTCCATGGACATCTGGAGGACCACAGGTTGACTACCCCTGCTCTAGACTACTGGAAAGAGTTCTCTTGGAGAAAATAATTCCCTTTAAGGCATCATAGCTGCCGTAAGCCCCCTGCCCTCCTCAAACTCTGTCCCACCATGCCATTTCCGAAATCTATGTGGTTACCGGGCTGCCCCAATGGCTCTCTCCACAACACCTTGTGCGGCAGGTGGGGCTGAGAGAGTCCTGAGAGAACTGTGACTGGCCCCAGGTCACCCTGCAGGCTTCATGTGGAGGAGTGGGGAACCAAACCCAGTTCTCCAGTGTAGAGTCTGCCGCTCTTTAACCAATGAAACCTTGCTGATTATTTTAAACATCCGAAAAGAGAAAAGCCGTCTGCCTCTCACTCCACTTGGTGGCTTCAACCTGTTTCGAAAGGGACCGACGGATGTGAAAAATGTTTCTGCCTCCTTTCACACAACTTGCCTCTCCCCTTTCAACCTGTTGCCGAATGTTTACGAGAACGTTTTTCGTCTTAATTGGCAAGGGCCAGTTGTTTGAATAGAGGCCGCCCCAAGACCCGTCACATTTCCCTAATTATAAGCTGTTGTGGGTTTTTTTTTTGGGGGGGGTGTCTAAATAGCTCAAAAATTAATGAGCTTTCCCTTCACAGATAATGCACTGACCCTATTTTTAGTCGTGGCTGTGTCCTTTCCCGTTGCCCTTTTCAAGGTAACCTTGATGATATTGTTATATTCATTACAATATTTTTTTCACCCCCCTGGATGGCAGGATGTGGCTATATTGATTTGACTCTGCCCTTTGATCCAATGAATCAAAACCGACTGCTACCTCCATCCCTCCTCCTTTGGCGGAACTTTAACTTCAGGCGAATTGTTCTTGTGCTACATTAGCGAGCCAACACCAGTCATTTTGTTTAATGGTGTTGAATCGGAGGTGAAAATGTTACGCGCCGAGTTACCTCAGATACTAATTAGAGGGCTTTTACTTTTTCGGTTTTTATTAATGACCTGTCGGCGCTGTACAGTTCATGAAGCGTCCTATACATCTAGGGGTTGATGATGTGACCTCCTTTGGTGAGAGCACCACAAAGGTTATCAGACCTTGGCCGTTTTAACTAGAGATTTATATGGAGAAACATTCACAGTTTATAGAAGCAGAGGTGTTTTATTATTATTTTTGTTTTACCCCCTCCCGTTCAACAGCAAAACAAATTGACTTGCAGACTGATCTTTACTCAAAAGTAAGCCTCTCTAAGGCTGGCTCCCAGTTGCCTTCGACTGGGGAAGAGAAGCTGAGGGGAATAAAATATCAGCTGGGGAATGTCGCAGGATATTGTTAATGCGCTCTTGGGAACCAATGCGAAAGCAGACGCCTACTGCTTCCGAAGGAAGAAAGAAGAAGGAGAGTTGGTTCTTATATGCCGCTTTTCTCTACCCGAAGGAGGTTCAAAGCAGCTTACAGTCGCCTTCCCATTCCTCTCCCCACAACAGACACCCTGTGAGGTGGGTGAGGCTGAGAGAGCCCTGATATTCCTGCTCGGTCAGAACAGTTTTATCAGTGCTGTGGCGAGCCCAAGGTCACCCAGCTAGCTGCATGTGGGGGAGTGCAGAATTGAACCCAGAGAGACAGATTAGAAGTCTGCACTCCTAACTACTACACCAAACTGGCTCTCTTCAGCATAGAATCATAGAGTTGGGAGGGACCTCTTGGGGCATCTAGTCCAATCCCCTGTACTATGCAGGACACTCACCATCCTATGTCTCATCCACTGTACCTGCCACCCTCTTGAAATTCCCTTGGAATCTGTGCTCCCCCACATGCAACCAGCTGGGTGACACTGCACCATGCCAGAAATGTACAACTACCTGCCCACCCTCAGTGAGCCTAATTTCATGCCTAGATGATGCCTCTCCCCCCCCCCCCGGAAAACCAGAATCCCTAGCCAATCTGGCCTGGATTCTCTGCTCCTCCACATGCAGCCATCTGCATGACCTTTGGCTCGCCACAGCCCTGATAGTGCTCACAGGGCAGTCCTGTCAGAGCTCTCTCAGCCCTACCTACCTCACAGGGTGTTGGTTGTGGGGAGAGGAAGGGAAGGTGATTGTAAACCACTTTGAGTCTCCTTAGGGTAATGAAAAGTGGAGTGTAAAAAACAACTCTTCTTCTAATCTCTATGGTCAAGACCACAGAGACACAGGAAAATTCCTAAGGAGGCTTCTTCTACCAATTTTTCCTTCTGATCCTCAGTTTCTTAAGGATGAGGGGATTGAGGCTGAGGGGGTGGACTGTTCCATTGCGGGTGAGCAAATGGTAGACTTAGTCATAAACATCCTGTCTAAGTGGAGGTTAAAGGAACAGATCTGGGCCTAGTCTGCATACAATAGATAATGCAGTTTCAATGTGCTTTCGCGGCTGGATTTTCCTGTGCGGAACAGGAAAATCTACTTCTAAAGCGTCTTGAAAGTGCATTATCTATTGTGTGCAGACTAGGCCCTGGACTCTAGAATTTTGCCCAAGAAACACGTCAAAAGTTGGAACCAGCCTGAAGACGAGGTCGTTCCAGCTGGCAGAAGGAACTTCCTGGATGTTTCAGTGCTTCCAACCTGCTTAAGAAATATCCAAATTGGACTTATATAGAGTTGTCTCTCTTCAGTTTCAGTAATTCTTTTACTGAACCAAGCCCAAGCCCTATGAAGATAGGTTGAGGGACTTGGGAATGTTCAGCCTGGAGAAAAGGAGGTTGAGAGGGGACATGATAGCCCTCTTTAAGTATTTGAAAGGTTGTCATTTGGAGGAGGGCAAGATGCTGTTTCTGTTGGCTGCAGAGGAAAGGACACGCAGTAATGGGTTTAAACTACAAGTACAACGATATAGGCTAGATATCAGGGAAAATTTTTTCACAGTCAGAGTAGTTCAGCAGTGGAATAGGCTGCCTAAGGAGGTGGTGAGCTCCCCCTCACTGGCAGTCTTCAAGCAAAGGTTGGATACACACTTTTCTTGGATGCTTTAGGATGCTTTGGGCTGATCTTGCGTTAAGCAGGGGGTTGGACTAGATGGCCTGTGTGGCCCCTTCCAACTCTATGATTCTATGATTCTTATATCACACAAGTCCTGACGCGTTTCACCTACAGCTTTTTCAAGGGACGGTTTCTATATTTAAGGACCAACTCCAACTTAATAAGAAATCTCTTGACAGAGTATAAGGTCATATTTTTATTGCCATATTGGTTTCTCATCGCGACTGTACTATTCTATATTTGTCTATTGACTGGGACCCACCCCTCCCAGTTCATTATTTTTGCTCCTACCTGCTTAAGCCATGTATTTGAGAATAACAAATTGATTACAACACTAGAAACTGGGTAAGATTATTAGCCTTGATATTAAATAAGGTAGCAGAAAAACAAATTTAGACTAACAAATTTTTATTCGTGGTATGAGCATTTGTGTGCATGCACACAGATACAACGTCATGGAAAGGAAGTAAGTTATAGGTAGAGTATGAGAATAAATTAACATATAGCACAATGAAAATGGTTAGCAGGTTCCAGAGATAAACAGCAATTTGATTTCCTTCCTTCCTTCCTTCCTTCCTTCCTTCCTTCCTTCCTTCCTTCCTTCCTTCCTTCCTTCCTTCCTTCCTTCCTTCCTTCCTTCTGGACACTGCATCTTTCTCCTTCCTTCCTTCCTTCCTTCCTTCCTTCCTTCCTTCCTTCCTTCCTTCCTTCCTTCCTTCCTTCCTTCCTTCCTTCCACTATTCTGGACACTGCATCTTTCTCCTTCCTTCCTTGCTTCCTTGCTTCCTTGCTTCCTTCTTTGCTTCCTTCTTCTGTCTCTCTCCTATTTTCTTTCTTTCTCTTTCCCCATTCCTTTCCTTCCTTCCTTCCTTCCTTCCTTCCTTCCTTCCTTCCTTCCTTCCTTCCTTCCTTCCTTCCTTCCTTCCTTCCTTCCACTATTCTGGACACTGCATCTTTCTCCTTCCTTCCTTGCTTCCTTCCTCTCTCTACCCTCCCCCCATCTTTAATGGGGACCCAAAACAGCCGCCATCAGTCTCCTTCCTGTATTTTGCCCTCATAAGAACCCCGTGTTACTCGGTATCCTCCTTTTGCTCTAAACATCAAGCTTTATGATAAACTAGAAATCTTGTTTCCCTCATGATTTCAAAGGGCTAAAACAAATATAATGACGACAACAAATCTCTCCATCCATCTGTAAAAAGAAATTGCACATATGGGCAGCTGCATTTTGCACTGTGGCTGTGCGGGAAGGGAAGTGGGGATTTAGCCCTTTAGCCGATGCTTAATTTGGTTTACCAAAACAGAAACTCCTCATGGGTTAGATACCGTCAAAAGTGATCCAGGTTTTCTGCAGAGAAAGGTATTGGCAAACCAGCTCTGTGTAGCTCCTGTCTTGCAACCACAAGTGCAGGGGTGGCCAAAATGTGGCTCTCCAAATGTCCATGGAGTATAATTCCCATGAGCCTCTGCAAGCCTGTGCTGGCATGGGCTCATGGGAATTGTAGTCCATGGCCGTCTGGAGAACCACAGTTTGGCCTCCCCTGCCCTAGCAGGTTGGCTGCAATTTTGATGGCATTTCCCACCCCCATTTCAGCCCATAGCTAGGTCTGACCAAGAGCTTGGTCTGTTTAGCCTGGAGAGGAGATGGCTGAGAGGGGATCTGATAACCATCTTCAAGTATTTAAAAGGCTGCAGTGTAGAGGATGGGGCAGAGTTGTTCTCTCTTGCCCCAGAGGGACGGACCAGAACCAATGGGATGAAATTAATTCAAAAGAAATTCCATCTAAACATCCGGAAGAAGTTTCTGACAGTCAGAGCGGTTCTCAGTGGAACAGGCTTCCTCAGGAGGTGATGGGTTCTCCATCTTTGGAGATTTTTAAACAGAGGCTGGATAGTCATCTGACAGTGAGGCTGATTCTGTAAAGGCTCAAGGGGGTGGCAGGTGACAGTGGATGAGCGAGAGGGTTGTGAGTGTCCTGCACGGTGCAGGGGGTTGGACTAGATGACCCAGGAGGTCCCTTCCAACTCTATGATTCTGTGATTCTATGAAATCACGGTACTATTTCGTTTGGAATTCCCCCCTAAGGGACTAACTTGTACCTTTTGTTGACAACGATACGTTGCAAGTCTTGTCTTCCCTTCACTTTGAAATTGATTCTGTAAAGCTGCATCTGGAACATCCTTGCCATTGGGGAAGTACCGGAGAACGTGGAGCAATACTTAGCATATGTAATGCGGCTTTAGAGTAGGGTTGAGGACAACACTTAAAGGGTTCAAAGAAAGACTCACGGCACAGGTAGAAATCACTGCTCACCTTTCAAAAGCCCAGCACACCTTTAGAAGTTGCAGGGAGGCCTTAAAAGGATCTCCAGCCAATTAAATTGCTTTATACGCCTGCAGTGTGAAGTTGACCAAAGAGAGTTTGCTGGAAATATAATACAAAACAACAACTCCGAAGTCCAGAAATAGAGCTTTTGTTTAGCAGCCCCCAGTGGCTCAGGGATGAACCGCTAAGTTTTTCTACAGTTTAGTTTTATTTGCTGCACACTGCTAACAAGCTGGGAAAGTTTGTATCACAAATTAGAATCATAGAATCATAGAGTTGGAAGGGGCCATACAGGCCATCTAGTCCAACCCCCTGCTCAACGCAGGATCAGCCCTAAGCATCCTAAAGCATCCTAAAGAATCCTAAATTGTATTCTGGCGTACATTCCTATCCTGAGCTAGATTTTAGTGTGCCTTGTGGTGGAACAGGGGTCCCCAACCTTTCGGAGCCTGTGGCGCATTGGGAATTCTAAAACTGCATGGTGGGCGTAGCAACAAGATGGCTGCCAAAAATGGCTGCCTCAGGAGGCGGAGCCAGCCACAGAACAATTGCACGAAATCTGTAACACAGATCAGACCCTTGTGCTGTGGTGGTAGCTGCTGCCTGAACAATATTTTTTAAAAAATGTACAGCAAATGAAATCTCCAGGGGCCTGTCAGAAGCTTCCTAAAAACATGGTGGGCATGAGAAAAAAGCATAAGTGGGTACTATACCACCCATTGACATCACGAAAGGGCTTCTGATATAAAAAGACAGTTGGGAGAGGTGCCAGTTTGGTGTAGAGGTTAGGAGTGCGGACTTCTAATCTGGCATGCCAGGTTCGATTCTGCACTCCCCCACATGCAACCAGCTGGGTGACCTTGGGCTCGCCATAGCACTGATAAAGCTGTTCTGACTGAGCAGGAATATCAGGGCTCTCTCAGCCTCACCCTCTCCCCACAACAGACCCCTGTGAGGTAGGTAGAGCTGAGAGAGCTCTGACAGAACTGCTCTGTGAGAACAGCTCTAACAGAACTATGATTAGCCCAAGGTTGCTCAGCTGGATGCATGGGGAAGAGTGGGAAATCAACCCTGATTCCCCAGATTAAAGGCTGCCACTCTTAACCGTTAACCCAAGCTGGCTCCACCTTCCAAAGGGTCTACCTTTCAAGCAGCCACTTTCTCCAGGTGCACTGATCTTTTCCACCTGGAGATCTGTTGTAATCTCAGCAGTTCTCCTGCCATTGCGCTGGTGTTCACAGCCCTAGTTCCAAACTCTGCCATTTTGTGTCCTCCCCCCCCCCAGCCGCGAATATTCTCATTTTCTAAATTCATTTGCATCATACCAGTGATGAGGCTGCAGGCCGAAAGAAATCTGTCCAGATCTCTCTGGAGCCGCTTCTCTCCCCCCCGAAATATGCCTTTGCAAAAAGAAACGATCCAAGGTGCTTTTCCTTTTTTTGAAATGGTCAGCGTAAAATAATTCCAACAATACCTAGCCGATGGCCTCCATTTAGCCAGCCGCATAACAAGTGAGTTACATTTTAACCAGACGAGAGGCCTCCTAAAAGGATATTCCGTCCTGCCCGTTTGTTTGCAGAACTCCTTGCTTTTCTTCGTGGGCCATAATGAAACACGCCTGTCTGCTTTTGCCCCTGTTTGGTTATCAGTAAACCATTGTGCAGTGAACAATGTCTCCTGTTTCCCCCCCCCCTTCCCCTGGTACCACAATGCTTTGTAGAATAATGCTATTCATCCCCCTGTGGAATCGCTGGTTCATAAAAGCTATTGATGAAAGGTGGGGTAGATTTACTAAAGTTTTCAGTATAATAATCCTATTGTTCCCTCTTCGGGGCTCGCCTGACGAACGGCCCTTAATGTAAACAGCCGAGCGAGTACACTTTGTGATTATATACCGAGGGGTCTGTTTGAGGTGGGCATGCCTGCTTGCTTTGATATGACTCATTAAAGGCCCAACCGGTGCGGGTATGGGTTACAGTCCTCGCTGTGTTCGTCGGTGGCTTATGTCTGAATTTTTTGTGTGTGCGTGCGTCCCGAACGGGTTATTTTGTCTGCGCTTGAAAGAGAGGCCCAGCAGTGCAAGCGGCGACCCCCGTATGCTTTTTATTAGGCCCCACCTGTCAGCAGAGTGTGTTTGTTGGAACAAGACAAATGACCTTTTCATCTTTGTGGCCCGCTTCGACCCGATGTCTCCTTTGGCGGAAAGCGAACGCTCAGATTTGTCACTTTTCATGTCCTTCTCCTTACTTGGGACTGTCTCGCGATCACGCGCAGAGTGCTGCGGCCATGGGGGTCATAATCTCTACGGTGGGGGAAGAAACATGGGTACCCCGTTTCATTTATAGTTTGCCCCACCTTCATCGTCACGGAGGCCAGATCTATCAGTGGCTACTGGATGATTATAGGGCAGCCTTTCTCTACTGTTTTACCATTGAGAAACCCCTGAAACATCCTTCAGGCTTTGAGAAACCCCAGAAGTGGCGCAATGGTGCAGAATATGGTTCAGAAGCAGAGCTGTGGACATGCCCACCTGGGGCCCCTCCCCTTCCCACCACTTCCAGGCCCATCACTGGCCATTGTGGGGGGGAGGGGAGATTGACACGGCCATATATGATCATATCAACCGATCAAAGTTTAACACATTTAAAAAATATATTAACTCCCACTCATTTAGGAAACCCTTCCAAGGCCTTCAAGAAAGCCCATGGAAAAGGAAACCAGGCTGTGTTCTTTATCGGCCTGGTTTCCTTTTACCATTGACCAATCCTAGCCTAATAGCTCTCTCCCTTGAGTTGGATCGCATGACAGAGCTATAGGAGTTTTGTGATTTTGCCTTCCAGGGATATATCAGACTTTATGCATTCTAGTATTTCCTTTTTCACAGGTTATGCAAAAACAGGCTTTCTCAACCAGGATTTCATGAAACCCTGGTTTGTTTGTTTATTTATTAGATTTATTTATTAGAACGGTTTCCTAAATGGGTGGGAGCTAATTACTTTTTAAATATATTTAAAAATTTGTTAAACATTTATCAGGTGATATAACCACATATGGTCATGTTGACCCGCCTCTTCCTGGGTTTGATTCCCTGCTCCTCCACATGTAGCCAGTTGGTTGAACTTGGGTTTATCATAGCCCTGATAGTGCTGTTCCGACCGAGCAGTAATATCAGGGCTCTCTCAGCCTCACCCACCCCACAGGGTGTCTGTTGTGTGGAGAGAAAGGGAAGGCGACTGTAAGCCACTTTGAGACTCCTTCTAGTAGACAAAAGCAGCATATAAGAACCAACTCTTCTTCTTCTTCTTCTTCAGTAATATCTGGGCTCTCTCAGCCTCACCTCCCTCACAGGGTGACTGTTGTGGGGAGAGGAAAGGGAAGGCAAATGTAAGCCACTTTGAGACTCCTTCTAGTAGACAAAAGCAGCATATAAGAACCAACTCTTCTTCTTCTTCTTCAGTAATATCTGGGCTCACTCAGCCTCACCTCCATCACAGGGTGTCTGTTGTGGGGACAGGAAAGGGAAGGTGAATGTAAGCCACTTTGAGACTCCTTCTAGTAGACAAAAGCAGCATATAAGAACCATCTCCTCCTCCTCCTCCAAAACAGCTATAATACACCAAATACTCCAGCCTGCTTGTAACTGTCCATGACTAATCTTTGATGACCTTCCGTTCTGGACTTAATTGTATCCAGCATCAATTCAAGGAACGGATCAGAAATTTCCTGATTCCCCCATCACTTTGAGGAGAGTAGCCTCATGCTTGTATTTATTTTCTCACTTATCTTTGTATCCTCCCTTTTGTTCCGAGCAGCTCAAAGTAGTATACAGAGGATTAGCTGACTCTGTCCTTATAACAAGGCTGGTTAAGGCTGAGAGATATCGACTGGAGCCTTGTGGTCTGAATACTGATTTGAACTTGGGACTTCCCACTCCAACGATAACATTCAATCCGCCATACTGCATCGATATTCTTCTGGCTGAAGACCTGTAGAAGCAAATTACTTAAAAAAAATAACTAGGTATGAGCTAGGCCTGCATATAGGATGCCAACCTCCAGGTGGGGTCTGAAGATCTCTGGGGATTCCAACTGATCTCCAGATGACAGAGCTAGAGCGTTAAATCCATGGGCGAAGGAACTTGGAGGCATTGGCATCTTTCAGTTCTTTATTTGGGATCTCATTGTGTATTGAACTGAACAGCTCTGATGAACCTTCCCCCCCCCCCCCCAATATACAATCCAGAACAAAAGAACTTCATACAGTTCCGGGGGAGTCAATAGCTGTTTTAAGATGATTGGATCTCCAATCAGGGCCATTGTGGTTGCCTTTGAATCTACTGGCTTCTGTGGGGAGGCCAGCCAGGCGTGAACCAATCAGTGGCACCGGATTCCAGTCCTGCCTCGGACCTCAAACTCTGGTCCTCGGTGGATCCACATACACAACACAGACTATAGAGAATTACAACTTATCTACAGACTACAGTTCTGGAGGAAATTGATGTTTTGGAGGGTTGGCACTCTCCCCACCACAAACTCCTCCCACCCCCAGAATTTCCATGAATTCCCCACCCAAGAGATTGCAACCACACCTGCAAAATGTATAGCTCAGAAATTTATATCTCATCTGCCCAGTCAGGTATAGAATCATAGAATCATAGAGTTGGAAGGGGCCACACAGGCCATCTAGTCCAACCCACTGCTCAACGCAGGATCAGCCCTAAACATCCTAAAGCATGGTAGTACGGTAGTCCAGTAGGGCCTCCAATTTCCCATCTGCATGAAGCTGAAAATATTTATTTATATACACTAGTCTGCTTTTTCCTCACAGATTACATCAAGTGGTGGATTAAGCTGAGAGAGTCAGCACAACTAACAGAATGGGGAATTCAGTATTCAGTGCATTAGGATGAAAACACCAGACGTGGTGCTGGCAAGGGCTCATGGGAATTGTAGTCCATGGCCATCTGGAGAGCCACAGTTTGGCCACCTTGTATGATTGGTAGGGTTTGTTTGGTCTTGTGGATCATGCTAGCGGACAAACTAACATTGTTCCATTTTGAACCAGTCTGAACAACTTGCAGTGCTGATGTAAAATATTCACCATTTGGATATCTTAGATTGCTATATCCTTTGCGATGACCAGTCTTATCCATTTTGAAAGCAATTTTGAAAGCAGCCATACTCAGATCCAAGTATACAGACATCTTGTTAACTGCTTCACCATTTCCTCTTTTATTCACCATTACCCAACCCAGATGAAATGGGTCCCCCACAATTCTAACCCAGGAGAAATCCCACTGAAATCGAATGTGTACAAAAAATATTGGGAACCTGGTCATGTTCTTAGTCAACCGTAGCCCCCTCCTAGACACTAATGAGAGCCAGGCGGCCATAGAAAGGAAGGGAAAAGAGAAGCACGTCCTTTTAGTTAATGGAGCCCATAATATGTTTTAGTGAGTCAACGCGATGTTCTAAATATCACAAAGCCCCAAGGAGGTACGAAGGCATTTCTTGGCACTGATGAGGGTGGATTCATTGCTTGCAAGCAGTTTGCTCTTCCTCCTCCTCCTCCTCCTCCACCGAACGTGGATGCAAATGCAACAATCATTTCCCACTAATGAGGAAAAGGGAAGGGAGAGAAACGTAAACCAGACAACCCAAACGAGCCCAAGGCAGACGCACCATTGGGCTTGTCTGTCCGTCACGTATAAAACCCGCCGGCGAAGAATTTACAAACGTTTTGCGTGTCTTTATATAGTCAAAGAGTAGCGTCTACCTCTGCTGCCTGCCTGCGTTCCGCACCCAGTTCATACCGCGTCGCGTTCGGGTGAAAGCGAAAAAATGCGAAAATCTCCCGATAAGCCGAAACAATAAAACAACGGCCCGAAATATATAGCAACACTGGGGCCCGTTCTTTCTCTCCCTTCCTGCCCCCGCTGCCGTTATTAATATGATTATTGTTTAACCTTGGCTGGTTTTATAATGCCGAACATATGTATCCTTGGCCTTAATCACCTTGTCAAGTTAAACGATATATTTAATTTCATTTACATGACACACGATCTAATGTTGGAGAACAACAATGCCATTGTAGCCGCACGCTGGACCGTCTGAGCCGAGCGCCAGGCGAAACCGCTGGCCTGATTGCTAAAAGTCCCCTCGGAAGGGGGCTTATTCCCTCACCTGCAGTTGGACCATAACACCAACATTGTTACCAACATCTGGCTCTAATCAGCTCGGAGGCCTGATATGTTACTCCTGTGGCACATAAATTTAACATTATATTCTTTCTCCCAAGTCTCTACCCACCGCCTGCCCCACGACAGCCTATTCCCTCCCCCCCCTCCTTTCAGCTTTTTAAGGACAAGATAGATTCATGGCTCCGCAGAGTCTAACAAAATGGAAAACCGCAAACAGAGTAAGTTACTGCCGGGTTTCATAGGCCATACCTAGCCGGTACGTACCACTTAAATAATGGGATTTTATGATCTTGCTTTGGGCTTTTCAAAAAGTGAGTTACAATTGAAAGCCAAGTTCTTTATCCCCCCCCCATAGTGCAGGAGGAGGGGGGGAGTTGGAGAGACCCTCTGTTTTTTTTTGTTTTTTTTTAAATCAAAAGCGCTTCAAGTCAGCCGATTTGCATTTTGGCAGACTGTCTGCATATATCACTTTGCAAATTAGAACGGTAGAGTAAGGGATAGATTGGCGATTGATCCATCAGCTGCATTTCTTGGGGGGGGGGGATCGTTTAAAATGTATTTTAGTGCTTGGTATGAATTGTTTTAGGATAGTATTCGTGAGCTTGTGAGAATCATAGAATCATAGAGTTGGAAGGGGCCACACAGGCCATCTAGTCCAACCCCCTGCTCTTCGCAGGATCAGCCCAAAGCATCCAAGAAAAGTGTGTATCCAACCTTTGCTTGAAGACTGCCAGAGAAAACAACGCGATGGCATGTGGAAAGACTACATAGAAGTAGTTCTGAACTTTTTTTTAATGTTGCGGACCCCTGGGCTCTTTTGAAGTGTTGGTGAGCATAAATAATAGTTAGAGATTCCTGCAACAGCTGTAATGCGAGACGAAAATATCTGAGATTTCTGCTGCTGGTACCACGATAGTTTGTTGCCTACATTCGTAATGGAAGGAAATGCTAAATTTCAGATAGAAGTTAGAAAATAAAGATGTATACCCCCCATTCAACTTCACAGGTCCCCTGAAAATTATCATAGAATCGCAGAATCATAGAGTTGGAAGGGGCCACACAGGCCATCTAGTCCAACCCCCTGCTCAACGCAGGATCAGCCCTAAGCATCCTAAAGCATCCAAGAAAAGTGTGTATCCAACCTTTGCTTGAAGACTGCCAGTGAAGACAGTCCCTTGGGGGTCCATGGATCCAGATTAAGAACCTGCTCTATAAAGTGATGAGCAAGACACTACATTCTACTATCAATATTCTGCTGAAGTCCTAAATTCAGCCATTGTACCAGAGAAATGGAGAGTAGTCAGTGGGAATATGGGGTAGATCATGGGACAGTGTGAGAAGAGATCTGTAAGGACACCCCTTGGCAAATGACAACTGATGACTTATTTCTAAGGGATTTATGTAGACATTGGACTTCAACAAAGGGTGGCATTGAGAAACACATTCAGTTGTGTTTAGCATGGGACCCTGAAGAGAAGGGAATGTAAACTTGGCCCTTGGTGTGGGAGTTGTTGGGGGACCATCTCACTAAATGAATTATGGGCCAGTTGCCTAAGGGGGGACATGAGAGAGGTGTATAAAGGGGGACATTTTCCCATGGGGTGGAGATAGTTGACTATGAGAACTTCTCCCCCTCTCCCAAAAGACTAGAACTTGAGGTCATCCCATGAAGCAGATGAGCAGTAGGTTCAGACTAGACAAAAGGAAATACTTCTTTGCACAGAGAGGGATTAAAATGTGGAATTCGCTGCCAGAGGATGTAGTGGTGGCCACAGGACGAAATAGCTTTCAAATGGGATTAGATAGATTCATGGAGAATGGGTCCATCAGTGACTACTAGCCATAGTGACTGTGGGGAATCTCTACATTCAGAAATACTAATCCTCTGAATCCCAGAGCCAGGAGGCAATGGCAGGGGAAGGCCTCTGTGCTCTTTGGGTGGCTGTTGCAAGGTACTGGTTGGCCATCAAGGGAAGGAGGATGCTGGATTAGATGCACTAGTAGTCTGATCCAGCAGGAATCTTTTCTGTTGTTATGCCCTAGATGTGGAGGGGGCAGTGGGACTCTGAAGGCAGACATAGCCAGTTGTGGGATTCTAGTTCTCCATTTTCACCAAGCCTATAGAATAAGTCTGCAGTGATTTGCTGGAATTCCAGATCTCCACTGACTCTGAGGTCTGATTCTGATCTTGGGTCAGAACGGGTCCTGACACTCTAATTTCTCCACTCCATGCTTCATGGCATAAACCATCAGCATTCGCATGAAATCTCAATGCTCCCTTCCCAAATTTATTTATTTATTTATTTATTTATTTATTTATCTATTTATTTATTATATTTATATACCGCCCTCCCCGAAGGCTCAGGGCGGTTTACATAGGAACAAAGAACAATACATAAAACAATCTATAAACAAATGAATACCTTACAATAATAATACTAATAGTTGTAGCCATATAACAATATAACAGTATAAACAATATAAACAATACAACAGTGTAACAATGCAAACAAGTCCATTGGTGGAATTCTGAGGGGGGGCGGGGGGGGGAGCAGGGGCCCTTCAATCGCTGTGGATTACGTCTGGCCTCAGCCAAATGCCTGGCGGAAGAGCTCCTTTTTGCAGGCCCTGCGGAACTGTTTAAGTATCCATTCTAATAAGAGAAGCACACATATAAGATAGACCAGCTCTTCATGTTACTGTTAAGACTACGTGGTCCATGTTGTAGTGTAACTGCGAGTGAAACAAAACAACCCCAAAGCCCCTGAGTAATATTGTAATATATAATCCGTTTCTGCCTAACAAGTTCATTTTTAGAACGGGAACCCAGCCACACATGTCCTGGCAGGTGGTCATGGTCGCTGTAGTCCATGGACATCTGGACTACATCTGGAGAGCCACAGTTTGCCCACCCCCGACACAGGGCAAAATGTCTGTAAAGGGAACAACTGTGGAAAAGCGCTGAGAAGTTTGAAGGCAGGGCCGTTGAAAAGGAGTTGGACAAGAAACGTGAGCAGGTAGATGGATTCTTTCATGCAAATCTACCGCCTGGGGACAGGAGAGCGGAATTAAATCTCCCTCTGAGATTAGGCACCTGACCAGTTAGCTCTCAATGCCTGGCGGCATTCACAAACCACAGTCATTTTTTATAATGCACGTTGATTATCCCGCTAATAATATCTGTTGGCGCGGCTTGTATTTCAATTGCTTTAGTGGATTTTCCGGTCGGGAAATAATCTGGGCAAATCTCAACGATCCGTATCACCCTTTACAACCTGGGGTTTGAAGATGCAATCTACCACCCATTGAAGCCAGTGACACAACTCCCATTGCTTTTAATGGGTCCGCATCGCGCCTTTTGTCAGTTAATAAATGCTAAGTACTGTGATTGTTCTGTCTGACTTTATTCTTTGCACTGCCATTTTGCAGATGTATTGTTATCTGAGTGGGAGATTGCTGGGACCCAAAATGATAATTTCTCTTTGAGTAGTCCCATTGTGGATAGCAGCCTTGGTCGGTGGCACTCCGGAATCTCTTGCACAAATTACATGTTTTCAAACAGGAAGGTCGATTAAATGCACGAAAAAGCCATTATGAAATTGAACCTACTGCATATTGCCTTTGCATTCACTCCTAAATATAGGCTCGCGTTCGGTATAAATAATAGCAAATCTATTCTATTGATAGCAAAGAGAATAAAGCAAATGTTTCTTTATGATAATCATTTTTAAACATCTCACTTGGCTGGCTCGTGAACCGGGGCTTTCACCGCCGATGGATTTTTTTTTAGCAAACATTGAATACCAGAGCAGCGCTGCATAATGCTAACAATTTAACTTGTATCATCACTTTAATTACTATGTTAAACAATGGGAGCGCAGCGAATCTAAAATGTGACCGTTCTGAATCTTCCCACGGCTTTATTCTGGAACGGCAAGATCTAGAGGAGGCTCGGGAAACGGCCCCTTTCTGCTGGGAACTTTTCTGGAGTCGGTGCTTTTTGTCTGCTGATTACTGCCAACAATTATCACTTTGTAAGAATGAGCAGTCCGGCACTACCTCATGGGAGAGATGGCTGTTACTCAGCAATATTGTTGCCCACAGTGCTTTATGACATTAGGTGGGGGCCCCAAATATGGTGCCTGTAGGGGCTGTGGCCCCCACCAACCCTCTCCCTAGCAGGGACAGGTGACGCTTTTCTCTAACAGGCTGTTGGAGATCTGTTAGGCCGCACAGCATATTCAAAGTGGCTTCAGAACTGCAGCTACCACAGCGTAAGGGTTTTCGCTGGGTTACTGTGCAACTGGAAGAAAACCCTTTCAAATAATACGTTAATTTCAAGAGGCTTTCTGTTAAAGTCGGCTTTCAATGTTGAAGAGTTACTGTTGCAGTTTTGCCTCCCTTCCTGACAGCGGCCATTTTGTGGTTGGCCCCATCTCCTGTGGCAGCCATTTTGTCAGCATCCCTAAGGAAGGAAACCCTGACAGAAGGAAACAAAGGACAGGTTCCTGCCCTGAGGAACTGATGAAGTTATAAGCTGCTTTGAGCTCCCTTTGAGGTGAAGTTTGATATAAAACAAATACATTAATAAATAAACACCATTAGATTAACCTCACAGGATAAAAAAGCTTTGAGGACAAAATGGCAGAGGAAAGAATGTTCTGTGTGGTCTTGAGCAGTGGTAGTCAACCTGTGGTCCTCCAGATGTCCACGGGCTACAATTCCCATGAGCCCCTGCCAGCGTTTGCTGGCAGGGGCTCATGGGAATTGTACTCCATGGACATCTAGAGGACCACAGATTGACTACCCCGGATCTTGAGTGTCTCAGAGGGATGGACCAATAAAACCAATTGTTTCCAGCCATTCCCCTCAGTATCGGTTTACTTGTTACGTAAACCGGTGGCAGTAGCTGGCTTTCTGCAGGGCCTGCAAGATGGAGTTCTTCCGCCAGGTCTATGGTTGAAGCCAGTGCTAGAGGAAGATTTTATTGCCCCCCCCCGGAAGTATATCATCCTTTGACCATATTGAGGATGTTTGCTGACACAGCCCTTTGCCACCCAATGGCAGGCATTTGGTTTGGGGAAGGATTGTTTCCGCCATGTTTTTTATTGGTTTTGTATTGGTTGTTTTTAATTGGCTGTTTTAAATGGGATTTTATTGGGATTTTATTGTTGTGGGGTTTTTATCTTGTAACCTGCTATGAGCTGGCGTGCCGAGAGTGGCAGGTAATAAATGTAGTAGTAGTAGTAGTAGTAGTAGTAGTAGTAGTAGTAGTAGTAGTAGTAGTAGTAGTAGTAGTAGTAGTAATAATAATAATAATAATGTGTCCAGTAAACATATTCTATTAACACATAGTAGCTTCTGACTCAAGTTTCCATGGGAAGATCCCATCTTTTTTGCCCACTAATCTTCATAGAATCATAGAGTTGGAAGGGGCCACACAGGCCATCTAGTCCAACCCCCTTCTCAACGCAGGATCAGCCCAAAGCATCCTAAAGCATTCAAGAAAAGTGTGCATCCAACCTTTGCTTGAAGACTGCCAGTGAGGGGGAGCTCACCACCTCCTTAGGCAGCCTATTCCACTGCTGAACTACTCTGACTGTGAAAAATTTCTTCCTGATATCTAGCCTATATCATTATACTTGTAGTTTAAACCCATTACTGCACGTCCTTTTCTCTGCAGCCAACAGGAACAGCTTATTGTGTCCCTCCTATCCTCACAGGGTAGCTTTTCTGACACCTTTTAGTTCTCCTTCATCGTCCTCCATATTACATTGCGGGTTTAAAGTGCGAACATTTCCCTCAATGAATCTCAGCAGCACCGCACAATGACCTATTATTGGCTTCTAGGTTTGTTTTGGGTTCTGTGCATTATGTGAATTATGACCGGGGTTTGTGTGTTGGCAGCATCGGGAGGGGGTGCCTAATGGAGCCACTGAATTAAAAAGAAAAAGACAACCTGGCATCTGTTCCCAATTTATTTGAGAGTCGGTTGGACAGATAATTAAATAAACACATCGATGATCGGGACAAGGACGAGCCTCCGTATTGTTCTTACGACGCTCTTAATTCAATCACCAAAGTCAGCAGGCGGCTGAAATCGGGGCCCGGAGTCCTATTAATTGCTCATCTACTTTCTCCTTCTCCTTGCACATGCTTCATTTCGTTGTTTTGATTCTTTCCCTGATAAGAATTAAAATTAAGGACGAATGACATAGCAGAGATTCCCCCACCTGCTTTTTGGAGGGGGCTTTTCTGCAAATCAGAAAAGGTACATCGACTGGAAAAGAGTAGTTGAGTACCTTTATTTTAGAGCTGTTCCCCCCCCCCCAACCCCATTTTTTACTACCCGAAAGAATCTCAGAGTGTCTTACAATTTTCTACCCTTCCTCTTCCTACAACAGACACCCTGTGAGATACGTGAGGCTGAGAAAGCTCTGATAGAACTATCACTAACCCAAGGTCACCCAAGAGGCCTCATGTGTCTCAAAGTGGCTTACAATTCCTTCTCTTCCTATCCCGACAACAGACACCCTGTGAGGTAGGTGAAGCTGAGAGAGCTCTGGGAGAACTGTGACTGGCCCAAGGTAACTCAGCTGGCAGTATGTGGCAGAGTAGGGTATCAAACCTGGTTACCAGATTAGAGGCTGACACTCTTGACCACTACCCCAAGCTGTATACCACTACATCATGACACCAAGTCTCTACTAGGGTTGCCCAATTCTCTCTGGTCACCAGAAGAAGGAAGAAGGAAGAAGGAAGAAGGAAGAAGAAGAGTTCTTATATGCCGCTTTTCCCTACCTGAAGTAGGCTCAGGTTGGGAAATTCCTGGGGAATTTGAAAATGGAGGACAGAGACTCACGGGAGGCGTATGATGCCATAGAGTTCATGCTTCTAATAATCTATTTCCTCTACAGGAACTGATTTCTGTAGGCTGGAGTTGGGGTGTAATTGCAGGGGATCCCCAGTTCTCAACTGGAGGCTGGCATCCATAGTCTCTACAGCCCCTTCTCTTCTACTGTTTGGCAAGATAGAATCACAGAATCATAGAGTTGGAAGGGGCCACACAGGCCATCTAGTCTAACCCCCTGCTCAACGTAGGATCAGCCCAAAGCATCCTAAAGCATGATTGTAAAGATAAACACTACCATTAGATTGGATACAAACCAAACAACACAAAAAACAACAACTTGTGTGTTTACGTTCCCATACTCTGAATTACAAAGTTCCGTATGCTCTGAAGTGATAAAAAGAAGGGACCCCCCACCCCCATTTGCTACATCTGAAGTTCTTCAGTTGCAAAGGGTTGCTTTGATGTTGCGGGATTTTTACATCTAAGTATCTGCAGGCCCCGTTGGTGCAGCATCACACGTAGGAGCCTAGGAAGCTCCCCTGGAGTGAATAGCAATAGGCACGCCAGAGATGAAGTTGCCTAGTCCTGAGAACTTCTGGCTTTTGCCATGGATATGAGAAACCGTATCCTCCGAACCACATGAGAAATTGGAGTGGATGACTGGGTACAGCAGGATTTTTAGGGAGCCTGGTGAAGCAGACGGCTGTCTGAGAGGTGCGTCCATGCTAGGGTTGGAAGATACCTGGAGGTTTGGGATGAGGAGGGGCCTCAGGATATAATGACGTAAGAGTCCACCTCCAAAACGGCCACTTCCTCCTAGTGAATGTAGATAGCTGACTTGGTGTAGTGGTTAGGAGTGCAGACTTCTGATGTGCGATCTGGGTTCGATTCCGTGACCACAGCACTGATAAAGCTGTTCTGACCGAGCAGAAATATCAGGGCTCTCACAGCCTCACCTCCCTCACAGGGTGTCTGTTCTGGGGAGAGGAAAGGGAAGGCGACTGTAAGACGCTTTGAAACTCCTTTAGGTAGAGAAAAGTGGCATATAAGAACCAACTCTTCTTCAGTAGTATCAGGGTTCTCGAAGCCTCACCCACCTCACAGGGTGTCTGTTGTGGGGAGAGAAAACAGAAGGCGAATGTAAGTCACTTTGAGACTCCTTTGGGCAGAGAAAAGTGGAATATAAGAACCAACTCTTCTTCTTCTTCTTCTTCTTCTTCTTCTTCTTCTTCTTCTTCTAGGGCTGTGCTCACAGAGAAGTCCTGTCAGAGCACTCTTAGCCCCACCTACCTCACAGGGTGCCTGTTGTGGGAAGAGGAAGGGAAGGGTGTTATAATCCGCTTTCAAACTCCATCTGATAGTGAAAAGCAGGTTATAAAAAACAGCAAGTATAAATTGTAAGCAATTTTAAAAAGGCCTTCCCTTCCTTGCCGGGGGCTCCCTTGCCTAGCGCCCGCTGTATTTTAATTCCAGCGGGCTTGATTACTAGTAGAATCATAGAGTTGGAAGGGGCCATAGAGGCCATCTAGTCCAACCCCCTGCTCAACGCAGGATCAGCCCTAAGCATCCTAAATCATCCTAAATTGTATTCTGGCGTACATTCCTATCCTGAGCTAGATTTTAGTGTGCCTTGTGGTGGAACAGGGGTCCCCAACCTTTCGGAGCCTGTGGCGCATTGGGAATTCTAAAACTGCATGGTGTGCGTAGCAACAAGATGGCTGCCAAAAATGGCTGCCTCAGGAGGTGGAGCCAGCCACAGAACAATTGCACGAAATCTGTAACACAGATCAGACCCTTGTGCTGTGGTGGCCCGGCCGCGGCCCAATGCATGGGCGCGGCTAGCGGGTGCAGGCCCGGGCGTGGCCCAATGCGAGGGCACGGCCCGGGTGCGGCCCAGGCACGGCCTAATGCGCGGGCGCGGCCCGGCCGCGGCCCAATGCGCGGGCGGGGCCCGGGCGCGGCCCAATGCGTGGGTGCGGCCCGGGCGCGGCCCAATGCGCGGGTGCGGCCCGGGCGTGGCCCGTGCCGGTCCCCAGCCTCAGAAAGGTTGGGGACCACTGCATTACAGAGTGCACAGAGACGACAGCCTGATTGGTTTTAGGGTAAGCCTACTGCCCCGCTGAAGATTGCACTTTCCCCAGTATTCTCCCAAGTGAGACAGAATGGCTCTTTAAGTTTCCTCTGAGCACTATTAGCCAGAGAGGTCTTCTTTCCAAAAATACAAGTTAAGATATTTCTAATTCTGCTTGCATTAAGTCTCTGGGTTCAGACACGGACACTCCAGCTCCAAACCACAAGGCAGCTCAGTTGCACACAAAAGAACTGGACCGCAATAGGCAGAACTGCTAGGCCTGAAATACTTGGTTAATCAACACTCCATTGTTTATAATGTATGTTTGGGATTGGGTCATACCCCTCGAATGACTGGTTCCTTTAGTCATTCTGGAGAATCACAACAGCGGCCTTAGAATCCAGGTCTAGGCCTCACGTGCATTTCCTTAGAATAGTCAACAAACTGCCCATGGACATAACATCCTTCCCCTCATAAGTAAAAATGAGACTTTATCCACACTGAAGGTACTGTGGCTGCAAGCACACCCATTGAAAACAGTGAAGTTGTATTGATGAGCCAGCCAGTAGGAACCAGTGCATCTCTGCTAGCAGTTGTGGCAGTGCCAGAGGAATTGTCCTTAGAACAGTCTGGGGAAAACAAGACATCCTGAGAAGTGGTGGGTTCCGCTGACATTGGTTCATGCGCTGAGCTGGGTGTCACACTTCATTTTGAGCTCAGTTATCTTATTTGCTCCTAGAAACAGGCTAGGTGAGTGCCGTATGAATCCCACTTGATAGAAACTGCCAGATCAAATTCTCCAGTGTGGCCGCTGATGGACATCATCTCAGACCTTTGGTTAGGCCCTCCACGGATGGCAGGGCACCAATGATTTCAGTTGCTAGCCAGGGCTGCCTACTTAGCATAGCATCAGGCCGCTGCCCGAGGGAACCCCTGGCAGTCGTGCGGAGCGCAGCTGCCCAGGGCTCCCTGCCCGAGAGAGCCGCTGCCTGCCCCAAAAGAGAGCCGCCCAAGAGAGCCGCCCAAGAGAGCCGCCGCCCGACAAGGTCAGTTTCTAGCGCCCGCTGTATTCGGCATACAGCGGGCTTTATTACTAGTCTATCCTATATTGTTGTACTTGTAGTTTAAACCCATTACTGCGTGTCCTTTCCTCTGCAGCCAACGGAAACAGGCTTGCCATGCCTTCCTCTGCAGCATAGCCCCAGTTTTCCTTGGTGGTCCCCACCCCAAAACTGACAGTGGCCAACCCTGTATAACTCCCAAGGCCTAGTGATCTTGGATTATTTGGGCTCTTGGTTCTAAGGACAAACTCTGGGCAGTCAGTGAAGTCCTACTGAAACGTATTTGTTCACCCCTTTTTCTATAGGACCTTTCTATCCATTAAACGCAAAACAGGTTTTTCTGATGAAATCATTATCCAAGCGGGGTGCTGAGTTAACAAGACGCAGATGCAGGCGTACTGGGAGCCGAATGGGACTTCCCTGATCTATTTATATGGTTGAGTTCACCGCTGGATTTCGTAATGGGTGTAACAGTCACCCAGGTTCATTGTTGGGGGCACAGAAGTCACCCGCCCTTCCTGTTTGCTGCCGCCCAAACCCACAAGTCCTCGGTTAGTTGTGTCTACGACTTTGGCAGCCGGTGCTCTTGCGAGGGAATTAAATTTGTTCTCCTAACTGTTCATTATTTTAACAACCTCTCTGGCGTTCTTCTGTGGCTTTGGCGCGAATCAGAGGACTCTACGTTCCTTCGGCCGAACGCGAAATGGTAGACACCCTGTTAAAGCGATTACATCACGGAGCCGGCTCGCCTGGCTGCCGAAGTGAGAAAACAATCGTCAAGTGTATCGCTATGATGCGAGGACCGGTTTCTTCTCCTCCATTCCCACATTTCTCATGCTAAATAATTAGGAAGTGAACAATTCCTTCCAAGAGCGGAGTGGGTGGTGGCAGTATTGGTATGCTCACTCGCCTCAAACGAAAGACGTCCCAGCGTATTGACAAAATGCATAAATGGCGACCTTCACTCTCTTGCCATTTGATGCGACGTACCGAAATGGTGCCTCCTTGAACAGATTGCAGGCGTCCTAGAAATCTGGAAGTGTTTTCTGTAATATCAGTCGGCAGAATCGATTACAGTGCTTCACACACACAAGTCAGGCCTGCCAAGTGGAGGGGAATAGGGGTACACATTTTCCAAGGCCTGTACAGCTGTGGAGGCCCAAGAATTCTACCTCATTTTTCTGTCATGTGAAAACAAGGGAGCAGTTGGCAGGATGCCGGTTTGGCTTGGCCCGTTGCGCTTAAATCACAGGGCTTCAAGCGGCAGTTAAAAACCTCTCTAGGAACACTAAATCATTTGTTTTAACCATTTCCTTGAAATCTTGGGGGAAAGACTGCTCTTGTTCTGTTTTCTGGTTTGTTGGTCAAAGCGAGTGAAGCTCTTCTCTTTCTCTTCCTCTCTCTCTAAGATTTTTTTTTATGCGGAGAGGGAGTAACCAAGGAGAAATAAATCCCACTGAGACAAGTAGGGCTCATTTTGGTTTATGACTCTGTTCGTCCTTTCCTCGTCTTTTCCTTCTTAATCATGTGTTCCTTTAAATGCCTGAGTGGGGAATGAAATATAACATGGTGGCCTTGGGCAGGCCTGGGAGAGTGGCAGTGTCCCTGTGAACTTAGACTCTGTTAAAATGTATATTTATTTGAATGTTATGTTAACATTCGATGGCATTAGTTTCTTCTTGTATTTGAAAAAAATAGGTAGAAACCATTCTAATGTACCCTGAGGTTTTCTGATATGTAGTCCTAGAGTTGCCAGACAGAGGTGGGAGGCAGGGGAAAGGGAGGACAAAGAGTTTACCATTGGCAGAGAAAATCCAGATGCGATTTCAAGTAGCTCTATGAATGACTAGGAACTCTATGATAAACCATAGAGTTTTTGGTGATCCCTAGAGCTACCCTATTTACTATTGAATTCCTGGTGCTTTTAAGAAGGTAATGTAGTGACATAAGTGGTGCCAATGTTTTTAAACTTTGTGACAGGAGTTTGCCAGCAGGAGGCTTAGCTGGAGACCTAGCAAGTCTAGTTCTTGAGTGTTCTATCTCTCTCTCTTTCTCTCTAATTGATTAGGGTGGGCCAGTGCATGAGGATCAAGGCTTGAGAAAGCTTTGGAACAAGGTGCTGGTACTCAGCACTACGGAGTATTGGCACAAAAAGCCTCAAAGATAACAAACCCTGTCATTAAAAAAGACCAGGCTTATTTCAGGTGGGTAGTGATTCTGGAAGGGCTTTTCCCTTCCCTGACCAGTGTGGCCAATCGTCTAACCCCTATGCAGGACACTCACAACCCTATCGCTCATCCACTGTAACCTGCCACCTCCTTGAGCCTTCACAGAAAGCCTCTCCGTCAGATGGCTATCCAGCCTCTGTATAAAAATTTCCAAAGATGGAGAACCCACCACCTCCCGAGGAAGCCTGTTGCACTGAGAAACCGCTCTGTCAAGAACTTCTTCCTGATTTTAATTGGAACTTCTTTTGAATTAATTTCATCCCATTGGTTCTGGTCCGTCCCTCCGGGGCAAGAGAGGACAACTCTGCTCCATCCTCTATAAGGCAGCCTTTTAAAAACTTGAAGATGGTTATCAGATCCCCTCTTAGTTGACTTCTCTCTTACAGACCAAGCTCCCCCAACCTTTCTTCATACATCTTGGTCTCCAAACCCCTCACCATCAACCAGTCAGCTGTGTTAATCAAACCCATACCCTGGCCTTACATTTTCTGAAACTCTCATATATAGGTCACCGGCAACTTTGAGTGTTGTCTCCCCCTTAGACACCAACACAGAAGGGGCAATCTCAGTGATGCAGCATGAATGGCTAATTTATTTTTCCCCCTCCCATTGAAATCCATATTCAGAGCATGAACCTGTAAGGCAGAAAGGGGGAAACGTACTGACATTTCTCTGTGCGTTCCGACAAATATGTACGCGCATGCAAAGCGCTGCTAAGTGTGCGGCGATTAATAGGGCCTTTGGCGTTTCTTAAGTCTTAGCCTTGAAAAACTAATTTGTTTTATCCTCTCTCTTTCTGTTGTAGCTTGGTAAGGGGGGGGGAGCGGTTAGCTTAAGTGATGTTCCTTGTGATCATTTCCATAAAGGGCAGAAAAAGTCTCACAAGCTAATGGACCCGATTGATCGCTCGTGTGCTTGTGTGCGGAATCGTCGTGCTTCCAACAGTATGAAAAGAATGCTAGGATGGAGGCTTGTGAGAACTTCCCTTTGGGGTGGTGGCATTGCTCCTAATGGCTTTTTGAAAAAAGATACATATGAAAAGGGATTCGCACACACTCATATTTACTATTAAGAAGCAGCAGGACGCAAATTCAGTGGTGGGTAGGAGGACCTTGAGCACTATGACACTGATTTCTAAATGTTAATTACATCCTGGTCTGCCTTAAGAAAGCTCAGGGCAACCAACACAGTTCTCTCCCTCTTGATTCCTCACAGCAATCCCATGATGTAAGAAGAAGAGTTGGTTTTTATACCCTGCTTTACACTACATGGAAGAGTCTCAAAGCGGCTTACAATTGCCTTCTCCTCCACTCCCTTCAAAAGACACCCTGTAAGGTAGGTGAGCCTGAGAGAGCTATGACAGGGCTGCTCTGTAAGAACAGCTTCTAACAGGATTGTGACTGGCCCAAGGTCACCCAACTGGCTGCAGGTCAAGGAGCGGGGAATCAAACTCAAGTTTGCCAGATTAGAAGCCATCACTCTTAGATACTACACCATGCTGGGTCACAGACAGACTGGGAGAGAATGATTTGCCCAAGATGAGTTTCATGGTGAACAGGGATGTGAACCTTACACAGTTGTCACCTTCATTTTGTCCTCACAGCAACCCTGTGGGGGTAAGTTAGGCCTATAATGCATGCACAGCTTAATTTCAGTTTTCACTGAAGTCAGGTTGATAGGGCTTTACTTTGAATGCTGTGCATGCACGCTGCACCTTTCCCTTCCCCCACTGATTTTTCATGTGGGAATTGTGGGATATATATTGTGCATAGCAATGAGAAAAAAACATTTCCTTTTCTAGTGTGTGGCATGGTTAGTCTCTACTTATTGGTCGGTTTTGTGTTGGGTACTAGAGATTCTTCAAGCTGTATTTACTCTCGGGTAGACATGTTAGTAGAATCAATGTACATGCTCCACTACTGCTCAGGCATTTAAAGTTTTGGGTGTTTTTTTTCCCGACAAGCAAGAAGAGTCTAGTGATATGAGTCTATCATTAATCTTGGATCACGGGAGGAAAAAAAACATTGGCAGGGAAAGCTTTAAAGGCTTGGCTAGAGCAGCCTTTCTCAACTTTTTTACCTTTGAGAAACCCCTGAAATATTCTTGAGGTTTTGAGGATTCCCAGAGGTGGCATGATCATACAAAATAAGGCTGGGAAGCATAGCTATGCACATGCCCACCCGGTGCCCCTCCTCTTCCCACCCTCTCCAGGCTCATCATTGGCCATTTTGGGAGACAGGGCAGGTCAACATGACCATCTATGGTTTAGCCAATTAAATATATATATATATAGATGAAAAAGTGAAATGATAGAATACTGTTTTTTTAAAAGAGAATCAGAATTATCAATGGCTCTATCTAAATGTCTAGTCAAGGCTATGGTCTTCCCAGTTGCGATGTATGGCTGTGAAAGTTGGACCATAAGGAAGGCCGAGCGTCAAAGAATTGAGGCTTTTGAATTCTGGTGCTGGAGAAGACGCGAGTCCCTTGGACTGCAAGGTGAACAAACCGGTCAGTCCTAGAGGAGATCAACCCTGACTGCTCCTTAGAAGGCCAGATCCTGAAGATGACACTCAAATACTTTGGCCACCTCATGAGAAGGAAGGACTCCCTGGAGAAGAGCCTAATGCTGGGAGCGATCGAGGGCAAAAGAAGAAGGGGACGACAGAGAATGAGGTGGCTGGATGGAGTCACTGAAGCAGTCGGTGCAAATTTAAATGGACTCCGAGGAATGGTAGAGGACAGGGAGGCCTGGAGGATCATTGTCCATGGGGTCGCGATGGGACGGACACGACTTCGCACCTAACAACAACAACAACAACCTAAACAAAGGAATTTGGGAAATGAAATTCCACTTCTCATAACAGCCGTGATCATAAACCATTTACGCATCCAAATAAGGTAAGGTGACCAAATTGTCCCACTTTTGGAGTGACATCTGGGGACACCTGGGAAATTGTACTTATGTTGCAAGTAAAAAATATATATTACAATACTCTTTTTGCATTCTATGCCTTCTATGAAAATTTTTGCTGCTCCATATAGACCAGATTTTTAATCAAGAACCCCCCCCCCCGGTCAATGGTGTCCTGCTGTGGGGAGAGGAAAGGGAAGGCGACTGTAAGCCGCTTTGAGACTCCTTTGGGTAGGGAAAAGCGGCATATAAGAACCAACTCTTCTTCTTCTTCAGTAATATCAGGGCTCTCTCAGCCTTACCTGCCCCACAGGGTGTCTGTTGTGGGGAGAGGAATGGGAAGGTGACTGTAAGCCGCTTTGAGCCTCCGGGTAGGGAAAAGCGGCATATAAGAACCAACTCTTCTTCTTCTTCTTCTTCTTCTTCTTCTTCTTCTTCTTCTTCTTCTTCTTCTTCTTCTTCTTCTTCTTCTTCTTCTTCTTCTTCACCAATGTTAAAATCTGGTCACCTTAAAATAAGGTAGAAATAGTTGGATATTATTGCTCTATGTGCAAGAGGATCCGAGAAGGGAAAGGTTAAGGAAGTTCTCTCAGCCGCCCCCGCATTGGTTAAATGTTGAGTTTCTTCAGCCCTTGCTTCCCTTCTGTTTCATTTTATGTAGGACCTCTCTTTTTCTCTATCTTACTTGGCCTTGGAGCTGTAGCAAGTCAACCATTTCCTAGTTAATCTGTTCACGACAAGTTAAACGCACCCACATGAATGTGTTGTGTAAGTAGTCCTATTTTTGTGCGTAAAACTTTCTTCCTCTTGTTCCCATTGCCGTCAGATTGTCTTTGTAATTTGTTTGGACGGCATTTCCCCCTTAACCGGAAAAACCGGCGCTACTGTGTAAAACTTCTTGCAACGCTATTTATATTTTTATATTTAACTCAATAGCAATAACATTAAAAATGCATTTTAATGAGGGGAAAGTTCAACCCAGGGAAACGGAAAAATTGCAGGAAAATAAACATTCACGGGTCCAGTTCACTGAAGGGAGAAAAGCAACTGAATCCGGGATTACGGAGTCAAAATGGCGGGACGTCAGGCCAGCTTTGGGCAGCTTTGACTATCAGGTTGTGACAGACTTACATTAAAAGGGCAAGCCCATCTTCTTGACATGTGACTTGGGAAAAAATGTGACAAAAAGCTATTTCCTATCAGCACAGGGCAGGGGGAAAAAAAAAGAGAGAGTTTGATGAAGCCACTGTTTTCAGTTTCTCTTCGGGGAAAGGGTGGGCAATAGCCTTTGAGTTTTCATGAGCTTGGCCTGCCAACTCCTGGAACATTTTTAAACGTTTTTCCCCCCCTCCGGGCGATTAAGGATCAGGCATTGTTGGATGTGTTCCTGCCGAAAAAATATGAGCCCATTGTAATCTCATGGGCTGGGTTCAGATGTGAAATTAATTCCCTCCCCTCGCTTTGTTCAGAGAAAGCCATCCTCTAACAGGGCGTGTGCATGTCGAGCCAGCCAGGAAGGGCGAGGCGGGTTGCTGGTCTGGTTTTATGTCATGGCTTCTCGCGTGTCGGTTTTGTGCGGCCTTTCAGTTCGGAAGGGTGTGCTTCCGGGCTCTGGTTCGCCTCAGTTTTGGCACGTTTAGTGAAGTATTGGTTGTACTCTCCCCTTGCTTTCCCGCCATTTTGAGAGTGGTTTCGTAAACACTCTAGAGCAGGGGTAGTCAAACTGCGGCCCTCCAGATGTCCATGGACCACAATTCCCAGAAGCCCCTGCCAGTGAATGCTGGCAGGGGCTCCTGGGAATTGTAGTCCATGGACATCTGGAGGGCCGCAGTTTGACTACCCCTGCTCTAGACTGATGGAATGTCAGAAAACCTTGACTATAGACGATGCCAGCTTTTCTCGACTTTTTTTTTTTACCACTTAGAAATCCCTGAAACCTTCCCTTCCCACCCCATGCAGGCTCCTCACTGGCCATTGTTGGGAATGGAAGCAGGTCAACATGACCATGTATGGTTGTATCACATGATAAATGTTTCACAGATTTAAAAATATATTTAAAAATTATTCCCACCCCTTCAGCAAACTCTTCCAGGGCTGTCAAGAAACCCCAGGGCTTTTCCCAGCAGGCAGTGTGTAAACTAGTATGCTTAATTTTAGGAATTGTCTAATGGAGCCTTTCCAGCTCCTTGCCTCCTCAGGTTTCTTTATCACGGTTGTGTAGTTGTGGTGGTGACAACTCCCCTGGAAACCAGCCACACCAGTTCAAATTTTACGTGATAAGTAGTTGTGCAACATAACAAAAGGGGGCACCGTGAAAATTAAATTTTAATAGACTTTCAATTTACATTAGAGCAGTCACATCTGAGGTTAGACCAGTTGATTGGGACAGCCAGTGTAGGGTTGCATTTGCAGAGTTGGATTAAGATGGTTTGCCTTGACCGTTTATGCACTGGGAACTTTACTGCCTCAGCCCCCATGCAGGAGCACAAATCAGGGGAGGATGAGGTGCACCGGGCCAAATGCTCCTCCGTGTGGGCGCAGGAAGAGGTGGGGCAACTTGCCACGACTAAAACTCCAGCCTGCAGCCTGGCATGAAACCTCCAGTGCGTAAACGGTCCTTGAAACAACACGGCCAGGGTTCTCTGGTGCCCCATGATACCTGCCAAAACCTTCTCTGACACCCTCCAATCGTTTCCTGATGATAACTTGGTATAGTGGTGAAGAGTGGTGGCTTCTAATCTGGCAAATTGGGTTTGATTCCCTACTCCTCCTCCACATGCAGACAGCTGGGTGACCTTGGGCTAGTCACAGGTGGATCTCCAGGGTAATCTAGTCCAACCCGTTGTCCAGTGCACACAACTACCTGCATAAAATGTCCTGATGGGAACCAAACATGCTTTAGGAAGTACAGAATATAAGAAGCAGCTGAGAGTTGGTTCAGGGGGAACAAAGCTGAGGGTGATGGGAAATTAACCCACTTAATCCACTGAAAGTTTATAGAATCCAGAAGAGGGCAGTGGGTAAGTAGATCTTCCCCCTTTTCCTGTGTTCTTGGTGGGGTCCCAGCTTGTTAGCATGACATAGCATTCATAATAACTGCGCTAATTTACATCATATTTGATGGGAGTGTCAAGACATCAAAAAGGTATCGGCTCCAAGTACTCAACTGGACAATAGGAGGATACAGGTGGCACTTAACATCATTAATAAGCTATTAAAGCTAAAATTCCTTCAATCGGATATTGGGATTTGACAAATGGCTTGTCAATGAAAGACCAGTAGAATAAGGTTCTGGGAATTGCAGTGGTAGATAAATGTGTGGATATCTATTTGTCTGTCTCATGTTACTGAGGGGCAACACGATAGAGGTTGCCAAAACAATATATGGGATAGAGAAAATAGAGAAAGTGGAGAAAGACGTACTTCCCCTCTTTTCTCACAATACAAGAAATTGTGGATAATGAAATTAACGAGCTGTAGGCTTAGAACAGCTGCCTCCATGTCGGGGCGGGGCGGGTCCATCACACCTGATCCAACTTCTCTTACAGTTCTTATGTCCTTTTCGACCCTGGCTCTGGTCTGATGGAATGAATTGCCAGTTGAGATCCGGGCCCTAACAGACCTATTAAAGTTCCGCGGGGTCTACAAGGTGCTAGCCTAAAATCTAGTTGGGCCCCCATTGCCTTTTCCCTATTTCCTCTTTTCTTTTCCTCTTCCGCCACTTCTAAGTTCCAAACAGTGCTCTTTCCCCCTCCAAGGGGGAATGAATGACCAGCCTGATGGCAGAAAGAGATGGATAGGGATATGGAGAGAGGGTAGCTACAGTGGTTTAAGGTTTTATGATGGGTTTATTGGTATTGGTTTGTTTGTTTTTGTGTTGTTTTTATGTTTTTATGTTATGTTTGTTTTTATGTTCTGAACTGCACTGAGCCTGTCCATGGGGAGGGGTTAGGGTAAATCAATTAGTTAATTAGTTAATTAGTTAATTAGTTAATTAGTTAATTAGTTAATTAGTTAATTAGTTAATTAGTTAATTAGTTAATTAGTTAATTAGTTAATTAGTTAATTAGTTTGGTTAATTAGTTGATTGGTTAATTAGTTAATGCATGTTATCTCATCCACCCTTGAGGTGATTTACTATTGCTTTCCTCTGCAGAATCTTCTTTGGTGGACTCCCGTCAAAGTATCCCACATAATTTATGACAAGATTGGAGGCCCAGCGAAGGATTTTAAGGCAAGTGTGATAGTAAGAGGTAATATGCCATTGCCTTCCTCTGCAGAACCTTCCTTGGTGGGTCTCTCTTCCAAGCCTCATGGTAATCCCAGTAAGGGACTTTCAATGTAAATGAGAAGCAGAGGTGTTTTGCCATGGCCTCCCTCTGCAGAACCTTCCTAGGTGGTCTCCCATCCAAGCATTGATTCCAAGATCTGGCAAGATCAGGCTATACCATGCTGCCTTCCCTCTCATGTACTAGGTTGGAGAGCAGGAAATAGTTCAAACAGAAAAAGCTGGGAGTTGCTGCAAGGACCTGAAACCACATGGATGACCCTGTGCAATTAGTCCTTTGTGAGAAACAACTATGCATGATTTTTACAAAGAACAGTGATCATAGTGCCAAGGCACTCCTACCAAAGAATGCTATTTGAAGGACCCTTTAGTGTTGTTGGTTTGTAACATAGGATTGTTACCATAACTCCCCGAAGTGTCATTATCCCAAACTTATAAAACCGGCTTCTGCTGAGTTCAACCAGGGGCCCATCTGGCAAAGTAGTATCTACGCTCACTGACATTGACTTTCCAAGGCTTCAGAAGAGTTACCCACCTGGCAAAGAAAGAACCTTTTAAACTGGCAATGTCACAGCTGTTAAAAAACTGAAAGCAACATAGGCTAACTCTAGGATTCACTGGAAGCTCTGTGGTTGTGCTTTGGAATTTGAATTAGGCCCACAACACTGGCAGGAAAGTCTATCTCCCTTCCCACCCCCACTTCCTATGGAAGTGACATAGCGTTGTTCTAGGAATCACTGGGAACTCTATGGTTTTACCACAGAATTTCTGGCAATTCCTAGAGCTACCTATGTCATTTCCTTTATTTTACCAGAAGTGATGTGGCACCACAGCTGAATCACAGAATCACAGAATCATAGAGTTGGAAGGGGCCATATAGACCATCTAGTCCAACCCCCTGCTCAACGCAGGATCAGCCCAAAGCATCCTAAAGCATCCAAGAAAAGTGTATATCTAACCTTTGCTTGAAGACTGCCAGTGAGGGGGAGCTCACCACCTCCTTAGGCAGCCTATTCCACTGCTGAGCTGGTGTTGTGGCCCTCCTATATCCCCACCCACAGCCCTCCCGCTGGTTGCCAGTTACTGCTGATACCACAATGCTGATAGGAAAGCCCAACTCCCTCTCCCCCAACTTCCTATAGATGTGACATTGGGTAACTCTGGGAATTACTGGAAACTCCATGGTTTTACCACAGAACTTCTCACTTCCTTTTGTTTACCTGATATGATGTGGCACCACAGCCTTCCTGCTGTCAGCTACTGCCTGACAATCCTACCCATAACAGATGTCCTCCATGACTGGGAGATTATTATTGAAATGTGTTAGGAAGCTGTCATCACAGTCTCTGTTCCGGGCAGGGAGGCTGGGGCTGCTGTTCCTGTTCTCCTTGGTTTTGTGGCCCGAGGTTGGCGGGCTCCATTCGGCTTGATACCCAGGCCTATTTTAGAGCGTGCCAAGCTGTGATCCTTTCCTATTTTTCCTGGGGAGACTTCAATGCTGTGGACAATAGTAGCTGATTTTTCTTTTCTTTTTTTATCAGTAACTCTGAAGGAGAAAATGAAAAGGCACAGCCGTTCTAATTTCCCTCATAGTTATAAGCTCTAATTTTCCACTACTTTTGCCAGAAGTACTTTATAGAAAGGGCAATTTTTCAAACGAAGGAGTTGCATATGGGTGGGTGGGGGGAGGGAAAGCCCCCCCACATTGGCAAGAACATGTTCATATGGCATGTTTTAGTTTAGCCAGCTCTGTATGTGAATTTTACTCAAATGCCCAGAAGCTGAACAATGTAAGTGACAAAACTCACACATCTTTAAAGGTGCAAATTGATTATTGGACATCTAGCCAGTGAAGTTATTAATTGTACACTGAAGGTGAAAATTGGCATTCCACCTACGGCTATCCTTTAGCAGCGAAAGCACAGGATGAGAAGGGGAGCTGCCGCTACCAAAAAAGAAAAAAAAGACAAATCTTGAAAAGAGCAGGTCGTATGTCGGGCAAAAACAGATGTCATTTTCTGTCTGCTCAGTGGCTTCTGGGTAGGACGTGGGTAGCTATAAGATAAAAGGCATTAGGAGAATTGTTGTGTCTGTAGTTTTGCTGAGGACCAAGCGTGAGGTCCGAGGCAGGATTGTAGCTTCGGATATAATTTGCTAATGCACGGCTAGATCCCGTCTGCCAGATCCAGTCAGTTAAAAGTGCAACTGGCCAATAGCATGCACTCTTTTGGGACTTGTGTATATAAGTTGGGGTTGGTTGTGGGCGTGGTCAGTTCAGTTCTGCTCTCTTTCTGTACCATGCTGGGGTCCTACTAAAGAGCTTAAATCACTTCCGGTGTCAGTGTCCCCCTGAACCCATGGATTTAACAAACACAGTCGGCAGGGGAGGGGCCATTGGTTAGTGGTAGAACACAGAGATCAACTCAGGTTCAATCTCTGGCCTCTATGATCAAGAATCCCAATAAGGAAGACCAGGAGACCTGCTACCAGTCAGAATAGACAATGATGAACAGATAGAATCACAGAATCATAGAGTTGGAAGGGGCCAAATAGGCCATCTAGTCCAACCCCCTGCTCAATGCAGGATCAGCCCTAAGCATCCTAAAGCATCCAAGAAAAGTGTGTATCCAACCTTTGCTTGAAGACCGCCAGTGAGGGGGAGCTCACCACCTCCTTAGGCAGCCTATTCCACTGCTGAACTAATCTGACTGTGAAAATATTTTCCTGATATCTAGCCTATATCGATGTACTTGTAGTTTAAACCCATTACTGCATGTCCTCTCCTCTGCAGCCAACGGGAACAGCATCCTGCCCTCCTCCAAGTGACACCCTTTCAAATACTTAAAGAGGGCTATCATGTCCCCTCTCAGCCTCCTTTTCTCCAGGCTGAACATTCCCAAGTCCCTCAACCTATCTTCATAGGGCTTGGTCCCTTGGCCCTAGACCATCCTCATTGCTCTCCTTTTAAAAAAATGTTTTACTGTTGTGGCGTTTCCCCATAGCAAAGTGGAAGTGTTTTTTAAAATTAATTTTGGGACTTGGGGGGGGGGCGGAGGAAGGATGTTTGAGTCCCCCCAAAAAACGCTGGGAATTGGTGGCTTTCGTTGACGGACAACCCAAGGAGCTGGAGAAAAACTTTGGGTTGTCCATGCTTCCTCCTTCTCCGTCACCTCATCGGGAGGCAAAAAGCCATGATGAGAAGGCTCCCCGTCCGGGAGCATGCAAACGCACAGTTTCTCATCACATGTTTGCAAGCAGGAGGCAGTGTGTGTTTTACTCTTCCATGCGGAATCAGTCCCAGAGGAGACAATAATTAATTCCAGTTTTTCTAGAAGCAAGCCTGCTGAGATCCACAGCTGGGTAACCTTGGGCTGGTCACAGTCCTGTTGGAGCTGTTCTTACACAGCAATTCTGTCCGGGCTCTGTCAACCCCATGTACTTCAAAGGATGTCTGTTGTGGGGAGAGGAAGGGAAGGCGAACGTAAGTTGCTCTGAGACTCCTTCAGGTAGTGAAAAGCAGGGTATAAAAACAACTTCCTCTTTATAAAACGGCATCTTCTCCTGCCAGTGTTCTTAAGTTAGCACGCTGATTTTTTTTTTTAAATACAAATGTGACACAGCAACAAAGAGAGGCAACGCGGTGTTATTCACCGAAGCGGTTGGATGAAATTCAATAGTAATTGCTACCTTAAAGAAAATCCAATACAGGTGGCCGGGGGTATTATTACAATATCATCACTTTTACCGCCTGTGAATATACTTGGCGGAGTGTTATTGACAACTATAACTTAAGTTACCGACAAGATTCCGATACAATCCTCTTGGCTCAGTGAAGAGATTCTCTTCTTCAGCTGGAAGAAGACTAATGCTGTTGAAACATTCTCTCTCCCGTCCCCTCCGTTGTTTTTCTGGTAATCTGGAGCCAGTGAATTAATCTGGCAAAGGTCGCTTGGATTTTTGGGTCAGAGCAGAAGAGGAGGGCTGGTTTTTCTTTCCAGCCATCCCTCTGCTCCAGTTATGAAGTCTAACAAAGTTGGAATCCAATGGTGCTTTTAAGACCAGCAATGTTTTATTCAAAGTATAAGCTTTCCTTCGCCCTCCTGCAGATACTTCAATAACACACTTCTTTATGACATCTCTTACTGTTGTAGGGGTGTGTGCTTCGGCTCGGCGATCACCAAAGCCCAAAGTGGCGTGTAGGAGGCCAGGATCTTGGTACAGAGAGGAGGGGCGGTGGTGGCAGTGCGCCAGCTGGTGGCTGCACGCAAGTTCTGTGCTTGCATGCGGCCGCTGGCTGATGCGCCACTGCCACCCCTCCTCTCTGCGCCACGGCACTGGTTGCTTCGGGCTGCGGTGACTGCCGAGGTGGCCGAACCAAGCTGAAGTGCACACCCCTAGTTGGGAGTATTCAAGATCTGTAGAGTGCCTGATTCAACAGTATATAAAGAATGGCCTACAGGGCATATTGGGGAAGATGTGTAGTTAGCGTATTTAGATTAGGAACATCCTGGTATTTTTCACATTATCCCATCCTGTATCCTGATTGGCTCGGTTGGGGGCTTCCTGCTCTTTTCAGCACATTTCCTCTCTGCATTAATGGACTCGTCCACAAGCTAGGGAACTAGCCACTTTTGTTGTTCCCCCTCCCTCCTCCAGAGGGGGCTTTCTTGTAGTTTCTGCACCTGGGAGGGGGTGTTTCTGCACCTTCACACTTACTTAAACCATCTCCTGTCTTTCCCTGTGCCCCAAGCCTGCCTTTTAACATGGGTGGTGATGTCACTTCCTGGGACATGTTACTTCTTGGAGTGTGGCAGGCAGGTGTGGCCAGATGGCATCAGTTCGGGGGCTCCTTGAAGTCTGAAAAATTATTTCAGTCCCTCCTTCACTGTCCAAAGTTCTAATAAAAAGGTAAAAGTAAAGGTAAAGGTATCCCCTGTGCAAGCACTGGGTCATGTCTGACCCTTGGGGTGACGCCCTCTAGCGTTTTCATGGCAGACTCAATACGGGGTGGTTTGCCAGTGCCTTCCCCAGTCATTACCGTTTACCCCCCAGCAAGCTGGGTACTCATTTTACCGACCTCGGAAGGATGGAAGGCTGAGTCGACCTTGAGCTGGCTGCCGGGATCAAACTCCCAGCCTCATGGGCAGAGCTTCAGACTGCATGTCTGCTGCCTTACCACTCTGCGCCACAAGAGGCTCTAAAGGACTGCTTTATGTCATCAGTGCCTTAATCCTCCTTTTCATATTTAAGCTCTGCCAACAGTTATCACTGCATGTTGCTGCCCATCCTAGCAACTCTTTGGGGTGGTGGTGGTAAAAAATGTATTTGTTGATATAAAACGCAACAGGTAAGAAAAAGATTGCAAGAAAAAGGACAAAGAACAGACATATTATATGTTTTCCATTATTATATAGGATTACATTAGTTGATGGATATTGATACGGTATTATTTTACTTCACTTCTAGCCAGTTTGAATCTTGTCAACTCTCTAATCATGAGTCCCATTTCATTGGGTTCTACATATTCAAGAATCAACGTTCTTTAATCTTCGAATCCACAAATTGTTTCACCGTTTCCCCCTCTTTCTTGTAAAAGCCCAATAAAAGGCTTCCACTGAGTTACAAAAGTAGGTGTTGATTTTTCTCTAACCAAAGCAGTAAGCCTACCCATTTCTGCCATTTCTAACAATTTAACAATCCAGTCTCCTGTTGTAAGTGAATTTGTATTTTTCTGGTCCTGTGCCTATAGTATCCTTGCTGCCATGATTATTTTCCAGTTCATTAATGATGAAACCCAGAAAAAATGCTTCGGGTCTCAAGCATACATTGGCCATTCAAATCCTTAGGATACAGGGGTGTGTACATATATGCAGAATTTTCGGGCTCTGCAACATGTCTACCACATACGATAATATGTTTCTGTTTTTCACATTTCCAGCATTTATTAGATCTTTAAAACATTTTGCTAAATTTATCTGGCATCATTTATCATCTGCACAATGTTTGATAAAAGTTTTCTTTTAAATTTAAGCTTAAGGTTAATGTAATACATTTCCTCCTGCACTTCCCCGCATTGTTCCAGTTGGACTAGGCTTGTGCACCAGGGGTCTGATCAGGACTGATTTGGTTTTGGCGCCCATTAAAGTCAATGGCACCATTGACTTTAATGGGAATTCTGGCCTTTCCTGGGGACTGGGTTTTTTCTCCCAGTTACATCCTCCAAACTTTCAGGGTAGCTCCAGGAGGCTGTTCCGTGACCCCCCTCCACATTTTACAATGATAGGACCATGGGGTCCATGTCCAGGGGTTCTGAAAGAGGGTGCCCCCACCCACTCCATTCTATCCAATGGGACAGACTGCATTTTGTCATACAGCCTATTCATTTCCCCCATTCCACCAACTCTGAGTCTCCACCTTGGTTCCCCATCATCTTGCCTCCATGGTTTATCATGTACCAGCAATGCTTGTGAAACCAGAGGAGCCTTGCTAGACCACATCTGTGCAGACACCAGAGAATTTTCTCAGCCTGTTCCCTGTGTAGCTCCTGTCCTGAAGACTGCCGAAGCTTTGGATTAGTACCCCTATCCACCATGCTCCCCTAAAACACAGAAGCCATGATTGGGGTAATTCAGAGATTTATGGCCCCATCAGCAGGAGATTTTAGCCTCAACAAGTAGCTCCGGGATGGTGTAGCGGTTAATAATGGTGGCTTCTAATCTGGTGAGCTGGGTTTGCTTTGGGTTCATCACTCAAGCAGTTCTGTCAGGGCTCCCTCAGATTCACCTACCTCACAAGGTGTCTGTTGTGGGGAGAGGAAGAGAACACAATTGTGAGCCACTTTGAGACTCGAGCAGTGAAAAATGGGGTATAAAAACCAACTCTTCTTCTTCTTCTTCTTCTTCTTCTTCTTCTTCTTCTTCTTCTTCTTCTTCTTCTTCTTCTTCTTCTTCTTCTTCTTCTCCTCCTCCTCCTCCTCCTCCTAGTTACAGATCTCCTAGAGCATTTCAGGTAAACCCTGAAAGAACAGAGGGATCTACCATTAGCAGTGTATTAAATGAAGTGTAAAATCTATATTTGGTTACCTATAAGAGTGGTATTGGTATCTCTCTGTAGGTTTCTGAGTTCCCTCTCACCTTTCAACTATACTCTGAAATGTTTCAGTTCACACACATGAGCTTTTAAAGGAGGGACTGTAGCATTTGGTCTCTTTTAATCGCTTTCCCAGTTCTCAAGCATCATAAGACTAACAGCATAAAGTGTTCGCTCTAAGAATTAAATAAAGTTGCTTTGTAGAAAAATGGGGAAGTGAGGACAGTGGAACCGCGCAGCTAAGAAATTCATTTTTTGAAAAAAAAAACTATTTTAAACCTTCATGTGCATGAATAAGCTGACTTCAGAAGAGCCCTGTTAATTCCACATAATTAAAACAGGGTTACAAACTTTCCAATTGCTGAGCTTTCCATAACTGAGAAAAAAGCCTGCTTTATTCCATTTCGTCTGTCTCCGACTGAAGGGTCTAAGATGGGGTTCTGATTCTGTAGTTTCTCAGTTCATGAAGCCGAAGACGCCCCCTCCCCTCTGTGACAGCTGTGGTGTAAAATATTCCGAGATAGAATTTTTTATCATAATTAATAATAGATGAAAATTTCTGTGTTTTTTGAAGTTCTAAACTCAATGCTGTTTGATTTACGATGTCTTTATAGTTGTTTTTCTTGTAATTCTGTGCTCCCCCCCCTCCCCTGTTGGGATATGGCTGGATGTCTCTCTCTCTCTCTCTTTTTTTTAAAGCAGAGTTGGTTCAGTAGTCTTTCCTTTCACTGCCAGAAGATGTAACGAAGGCCACAGGCACCGATGGGTTTACAAGGGAATTCATGGAAGTTAGATCTATCAATGGTTACCAGCCATGGTGACAAAAGGGAACCTCCACATTCAGAGGTAGCAAGCCTCAGAATACCAGAGTTAGGAGCTAGGAGGCAACATCTGTGGAAAGCATAATATACCAACAAGAAAGGGTTTTTGGAGAGGTGTGTTATAGTAGGACACTGCTGCAGTCAGTCCCTTTCAGACTGAAGGGCCAGGTCCCATATCCATTGTTTTAATATTTCTTTGGCTTTCTGAAAGTCTAGCTGTAACAGTGCTGAAGGGGAGATACTGTACTCGCGGATTTTTCTTTCAATGCTTTCCAGCCAATTTGAGTGATGGTTATCTCAAATAATAACATGGGTAAATCCCTGGGGATTTAATTTTTTGAAGTGTGGTTATTAGAATAGTTAGGCATGTCTTGAGTGAGACTATTCCTGCCTTCAGCCTGAAGTATTTGGTATACTATTTTGTACAATATGTGGTATAGCATTTGAGACCCCACTGGGTGTAGTTGCTAAGAGTGGTGGCTTCTAATCTGGAGAGCCTGGATTGCTTTCCCACATGCAGCCAGCTGGGTGATCTTGGGCCCATAAAACTCTTGGAGCTCTTTCAACCCTCCAAATTCACAACGTGTCTATTTCAGACTGAAGGACTCCTTCTCCTCCTCCTCCTCCTCCTCTTCCTTCTTCTGCTGAGAGACTCCAAATATTGCTCAGAAAAACTTGGATTGAACTGCTTTCAAGGGGTGATGATCTTTGTAAAGACAGAGCTGGGAGCAATACCTTAGTTGGGCAATCACCTTTCCAAGTATAATAAGGTGGAGATCAATCTGTTTGCTAGTTTGGGAGGATGGAAACTTCGGTTTGATAAAGTCAGCACCATGGAGTTAATATAGAAGTGTCAGAATGCATCCATTTTACTCCTTTCACCAGTGGGATTCTACCAGACAGATGGCCTCTGAGGGCCACATCTTACTCTAAGGAAATCACTGTCATGTAACATGAGTAAATATGTATAATTTTGTATCAGTTGTAGAGTTCACAAGCTGAGCCCATGGTCTGTGTCTGGGGATACTATCAAAGGCAGCTTTGAAATCAACAAAGGTGACATATAGTGCCCCTTATAGCAGGGGTAGTCAAACTGCGGCCCTCCAGATGTCCATGGACTACAATTCCCAGGAGCCCCTGCCAGCGAATGCTGGCAGGGGGCTCCTGGGAATTGTAGTCCATGGACATCTGGAGGGCCGCAGTTTGACTACCCCTGCCTTATAGCCTAGAGCTGTCTTTGCTAAATGATACCATAGGGAACATTGATCTATGGTTAAATGACCAGCTCTAAATTCTGCCTGATCTTCCATTAATATATTATCTTGGTTCACCCTGTGCTGGAATTTCAGTTTCCATTATAAGTGACTGGAGTAAAGCTTACAATCATCATCTCCCCCCCCCCTTTCTAATCTGCCCTTCCTGGGCAGTTCAGGGCAGGTAACAACAGGGTTAAAACACTCATCACATCATTGATTAAACACATTTATTAATTATTTCATAAAAACATCATGAGCTTGAGTCAGGTTATTATCCTCATTTGATAGTGAGACTCTATGTAGATTTCTCCCTTGGAAGAATCGGTCCAGAGAGCCAGAGAGATTGTAAGTTTTCCAGAAAACCCTTTAGGTCATTTAAGGTGGAGTCCATATTTATGCTTTTCTGAGTCAGCAAGGCTCTCGATGAGTAAGAAATCTGTGGATCCAGAACTGTATTATTCGGCATTCCAGTAGCAGCTTGCAGTTTAGATCTTGCCCTGCCAGCAGCATGAAATAAAGTTGATAGCTTATCACTGGGCCCTTCAGAAGCTACAGCCTCAAGGTCAGAGGAGACAGATATTTTGCCTCCTTTAGTAAGAATTAATACAGGGGACACGTCTACCAGCAAAAACTCCATTAACAAATTTTAAATGTGTTGAGAAATATTCATATATTAAGCAACATTATCAGGATTAGTCCATTAGGTATTTTAGTAAGTTTTTCAGCTTTTTCAGGATCAACTAACTGCACCACTGATCTTAGCAACTGACGCAAAGAGAAATCAGTGGCTCATCTATTTGTCCTCCGTTTTGGTGATTTTCATCTATATACAGGGTGATTTGTTTTCTTTGGAGCCCCAGTGTGGAACTAAACATTTTCTTTCCCTCCCTACCATCTCCTCCCAAACACTTGCGGCGTTGTTTCTGCAAGCTTTGAGTTGGGGGTTGTTGACTAGTTATCATAGTTGATCTTGTGACAGTTCTGTTATGAGGTCGGGGGGGGGGAGGGGAGGAGTTCAGGGGGAAGACATGAGTTTCAATATCTCCTGATTGTGGACATTTTGAGCGTTCTGTAATAATTCTATTTTTTAAAAAGAAATTAAATTTAACTGCTGGTGAACAGCTATCACTGTTTCGCCTATGAGGAGGCAATGGTCTCCTATAAAGGTTAGCAAATAGGGATGCCAGTCTCCAGGTGGGACCTGGGGACCCCCTGGAATTATAGCTCATCCCCAGATTAAAGAGAGCAGGTCCCCTAGAGCAGGGGTAGTCGACCTGTGGTCCTCCAGATGTTCATGGACTACAATTCCCATGAGCCCCTGACAGCAAACGCTGGCAGGGACTCATGGGAATTGTAGTCCATGGACCACAGGTTGACTACCCCTGCCCTAGAGAAAATGGCTGCTTCAGAAGGTGGGCTCCATAGCGTTATACTCCATTGAGGTACCTCCCTGCCCCAAATCTTGCCCACTCCTGGCCCCAAATCTTACCCACTCCTGGCCCCAAATCTTGCACACCCCACCACAAAGTCTCTAGGTATTTCCTAACCCCTGTCCTTTCTATTTTCCTTTCTGTCTCCTGAGCTGTTGCATCTCTTTCTCCTTAGCACTTTCCTTCTCTTTTTTCCCCTTGTTATTTCTGCAATAGTTCTTCTGTAGAAATGTCCCTTCTCCTCAGATACTCATATTTGCCCCTTGCTGCAAACAAGACCAGGGAATTCAGCAGGCCAGAGCGAAATCAAACAAGGAGAATTTCAGAAGTGCACCCTGTTATTGAAAAGCCTGGGGCTGAAGTTGTAAGACCAAATTCCCCTCGACTGACTGGAAAATGGTGGCCCCTGGAAATTTGACCAACCCTGGTTTTAACTAACTAAATTCCTTCAAGAGAGGCAACTTGGTGTAGTGGTTAGGAGTGCGGACTTCTAACCTGGTGAGCCGGGTTTGATTCTATGCTCCCCCACATGCAACCAGCTGGGTGACCTTGGGCTCACCATGGCACTGATAAAGCACTGAGCAATAATTTCAGGACTCACTCAGCCTCACCTCCCTCACAGGGTCTCTGTGGTGGGTAGAGGAGGGGAAGGCAATTGTCAGCCGCTTTGAGACTCCTTTGGGTAGAGAAAAATGGCATATAAGAACCAACTCCTCCTTCCTTCCTTCCTTCCTTCCTTCCTTCCTTCCTTCCTTCCTTCCTTCCTTCCTTCCTTCCTTCCTTCCTTCCTTCCTTCCTTCCTTCCTTCCTTCCTTCCTTCCTTCCTTCCCATCTGAGAAAGGGCCCTGAGAGAAAGCCTTTTGGCATGCCAATGTAGATATGCAAATTGAGTCCAATCTCCCTTTGAAGGGGCTATTTGGTGGCCCTTAAGAAAAGCAAAGCTGATAAATATTCTGCGTTACACACACACACACACCCATTCAGTCACCCCATGATTTCTTCCTTCATGGCCGTCCTTTGTTCCTTTACGGTGCCTTTATAACCCCGGCTTCTCCCCCCCCCCTCTTTTTGTCATTTTCTTAATCTTCTCCAGTGTAATTGCTGGCTATTTAGAGCCGTTCTCAGAATTCCTCAGTGTTGATTTACTTCAGCATCTCAGCGTGGGCGGCAGTACGTTTCGTTCTTAGTCACTCATGCAAAGCTCTGGAAAAGTTATGCCGAAGACAGGGGGAAAGGAGGTTGTTGTTCCACGGTCTTGCATCATGCCGTGGAGTCATCCGAGGTGTTGTTCTTTTGATCCGCAAGATGCTAATGGACTCATTGACAATACGGTTTCTGATTCCCTAATATCCGTTCAATTGCCGGCTCGCTTCTCCACATGCAGACCTAGAGTCGAACGGCGCGCACTTCTTTGTTGTTTACGAAACCCTTTGAAGTGTGCTACCTTTGTAGCCTGATTCATGCTTCAGGCCTATTACCCTTTCACACTTCGATGTTTTCCTCGGTGTTTTGCAATTTCCCCTTCTTTGTGTCAGCCATTTTTGTGGCTCTGTGTTGCTTCTCCATTTGGCATTAGAGCTCTGTGCTCGCAAATGCCCACAAAGAAAAGGGGAGACGATGGCACAGAGCAAATTTGACATGGTAGTCTTTACTCGCAAGAGGTAGCCCTCTTCGCACAACACGATGTGAGTTGCAGTCAACATATGGAGATAGGGTTGCCAGAAGGGTGACCAGGTCAGGATGGCCCCAACAGGTCTATCATTGATGTTGTCAATTTCCAGATTGGACCTGAAGATCTCCCAGAATTGCAACTGATTTTTAGGACTGCCATGTCTTCCCTGGACACTGACTTGGCATGGGGGGGGGGTGTAGAGTTGCTATATCCTGGTTGGTAAATTGGAGATTTGGGGATGGAGCCTGGAGGGGGCAGGGTCCTCAGTGGGACAACACACCATAGGCTCCACCCTCTAAAGCAGGGGTAGTCAACCTGTGGTCCTCCAGATGTCCATGGAGCGTTTGCTGGCAGGGGCTCTTGGGAATTGTAGTCCATGGACATCTGGAGGACCACAGGTTGACTACCCCTACTCTAAAGCATTGGTGGCCAAATTATGGCTCTCCAGATGTCCATGGACTACAATTTCCACGAGCCCCTGGCAGCAGCTGGCATGATGACCATGGACATTTGGAGAGCCACAGTTTGGCCTCCCCTGCTCTAAAGCATCAATTTTCCCCTCGAAAAGCTGATCTCTGTAGTCTGGAGATAAGCTGTCATTCCAGGGGATCCCCAGATCCCACATGGAGGCTGGAATCCCTCGTTGCCAGCCTAATTCTGGCAGCCAGAGGGAGACCCAAATTAAAACATTGGGATAACCCAGTCAGTGAATAATAAATGTTAAAGGTGTGTATGAAGTCCAAGGTTGATTCTTTAATATCAGAATACTTGGTTTTCACAAGTAAACTAGGTCCAAGCCCACCTATTCTCTGACAAAACCTAGAGATAACATGAAACCAGGGTGTAGTGTACACGGGGCTTTTTACCCACTCCCAGTCTGAATGAATTTCTGACGTCTACACTGAATTCCATTTCCACTTTGATTTTGGGCACTTAAAATTTTCCCTCTGCAACATGCATGAATGATCCGGAGTGACCCTACCTTTCTCCCACAATATCCAGAAGTGGATATAAGCCTCGATATTTCAAAAATCTGCATATGTAAATGTGCAGATCTCTGCTTTTTGCAAATTAACTTCCTGCCTTGTGCCTCCAATGCTGTAGCAATCAGTCTTCCCTGATTGACCAGGGTATCAGTTCAAAGACTTCCTGGTTTCTGGTTGCAAGATTTGTCTTAAAGTGACTGCGCTCCAGAAGCCCTAACTTCTCTCAGCAGAGATTTAACTCTTGGAGATTCCCCCTCCTCTGCTGTCTCCAATTTCCGCCCCCCCATTCAAGAAAAGAAAGAAAGTGACTCCTGCTGCACTTGGCTCCCCTCCCCACTCTGAGCTTCCCCAATCAATTGGGGGGGGGATAGAGGAAGACCCGAGATCAAATTGATCTGAATTCAGCAGGATCCACGATGGAAAAAACAAAGTAAGTGCAGAATCAGCCCTGGTTTAATTCCCTGCTTGTCCGCATGAAGCCTGCTGGGTGACCTGGGGCCAGTCACAGTTCTCTCAGAGCTCTCTCAGCCCTACCTACCTCACAGGGGGTCTGTTGTGGGGAGAGGAAGGGAAGGTGATTGTGAGCTGCTTTGAGACTCCTTCAGGTAGTGAAAATTGGGGTATAAAAATCAACTCTTCTTTTATTTCATTTTTGGTTTCCATGCTCCCCCTCCCAAAAAAGTTAATAATAAATAAAAAGCTATAATAGAAAACAGTCGAAAATGTAAGCAAAATGAGGAAGATTCCAATGTATAACATAATACCAACACAATATGCATAGACACACACACTTTTTCTATATGAATATGGGTATGTGTGTCTTTATTTAGAAAGATACAATTTTGTGCATTGTAATATATTTGTCTGCTTGAATTTCCCTTCAGTTTTCCATGTAATACATTTAAATTTTTTTTAGTAGTAGGACTTGCTGGGGTGGGGGTGGGGATCTCGCTTCAATATTGGTATTTTATTCCCTTAAAAAATCTACTTTATAGCTTTTGGTCACTAGTATCCCCCCCTTCCCCCATCCTTTTAAATAATTTTCTTCAGCCTACTGAAGAGACTTCAGTTGTCTCAAACCTTTTAATTTCAGCTCATTTAAATATAGTTGCTGGTTCCAGCACTTGATAATTATGAATACAATTAAGCTTGGGGGGGGGGGGAGACTAACAACCATTAGAGAAAGAGCATTTTTGTTGTTCCGACAAATGGGAAAGACATTTTAGAAAGAGAACGAATAATTGTGGGGAAAGCCACTGGAAATCTGAGGCGAGGTTACAGGTCACTTTGTAAATAATAAGAAAAATAAGACAATAAAAAAAACGAAGTAATAGAATCATAGAATAATAGAGTTGGAAGGGGCCTCCTGGGTCATCTAGTCCAACCCCCTGCACTATACAGGACACTCACAACCCTATCGCTCATCCACTGTCAGATGGCTATCCATCTCTGCTCCATCCTCTATAGGGTACCCTTTTAAATACTTAGATCCCCTCTTAGTCATCTCCTCTCCAGGCTACACAGACCAAGCTCCCCCAACCTTTCCTCCTACATCTTGGTCTCCGAATTCCCTCACCATCGTTGTGGCCCTCCTCTGGACATGCTCCAGTTTGTCTACATTCCCCTTCAACTGGGGTGCCCCAAACTGAAGACAGTATTTTGCATTTTTAGACTCTTGATAACACCTCACAGGTTTGTTGTGAGGGTAAATGGAGGAGAGAATGGCATTGGAAGCTGCTTTGGGTCCCCACTTCGGAGAAAATCAGGGTATAAATAAAGTGAATAAACAAAGTAAATCCTCATCTCTGGATAGAGTGACTGGGGATCCCCTGGAATTACAGGTCATCTCCAGACTAAAAAGATCTGTTCCCCTGGAGAAAATGGCTGCTTTGGAGGGTGGACTTTGTAGCATTATAGAACACTGAGGTTCCTCCCCCCCTAAATCCCACGCACTCCTGACCACCCCCGACATCTCCAGGTATTTCCCAACCCAGAGCTTGCATCTCTCGTTCCCTTGGGATAATGGCTGCTTTGGTGGGTGGACTCCATAGTATTATTCTCCACTGAGAATTATTCTCCACAAAAGAAATTCCATCTAAACATCCGGAAGAAGTTCCTGGCAGTTAAAGCGGTTCCTCAGTGGAACAGGCTTCCTCGGGAGGTGGTGGGTTCTCCATCTCTGGACATTTTAAACAGAGGCTGGGTAGCCATCTGACGGAGAGGCTGATTCTGCGAAGGCTCAAGGGGGTGGCAGGTGACAGTGGATGAGCGATAGCGTTGTGAGTGTCCTGCATAGTGCAGGGGGTTGGACTAGATGACCCATGAGGTCCCTTCCAACTCTATTATTCTATTATTCTATGATTCTATGAGGTCTCCCCTCCACAAATCCTATCCAATCCCAGCTCCACCCCCAAAGTGTCCAGGTATTTCCCAACCCAGACCTAGCCGCCTTGTCTTTGGCTCTTAGTAGGCCTGCTTAAGTGTATCTGGGCCCCTGGATTTGAGCTGATCCTCACCATCCAATAAGGAAACGAGGAGCTGAAGGAAAACAGGCAGAATCAAGACTTCTGGTGGACAAAGACATTGAGCAGGTCTGACCTTGAATCAGCCATGCAGGGTTATATAAATGCATTTCGCCAGATAATACATGAAAAAAGGGGGCCTCAAGGTCTCTCTCCTCTGCTAACTTCAAAGACAGGATAATGTATTTTCCTCTTGCAGCATTAAAAATTCCTTTGCAGCCTTGACAAAAAAGAGTGAATTGTCTCAGGGATCTGCTTCCACGAGGGGTCGGGGAGTCAAATGAGAGGTCACCGCTTCAAATGCTGCAGCGAGGTTCCTTTAAAAAAAAAACACGGAAAAGAAAAGAATAATTTGATAACCATTAATTACACATGGAGATCCCGATGCTTAAGTACTAATAATGGCGCTGCTAAAAGCTAGAGGGAAGTAATCTAAATTAACTAGTGTTTGTCTGGGTGTAATGAGCTAAGACAATGGACAGCCAAGCGTGTTTTTTCCATCCTCCTAAAAAAAAACCCTCCCACAATCTCTGTCATTGAACTTAAGGCTTTATTGGAAAAACTTCTTCGCAGAGCTCTCTCAGCCCTAGAATCATAGAGTTGGAAGGGGCTATACAGGCCATCTAGTCTAACCGTGTTCTCAATGCAGCATCAGCCTAAACCACCCAGGATAAGGATCTGTCCAGCCGCTCCTTGAAGACTGCCAGTGAGGGGGAGCTCAGCAACTCCTGAGGCAGCCCATTCCACTGCTGAACTACTCGGACTGTGAATCCCCCCCCCCGATAGTTAGCTAATATCGTTCTAAAGGTAAAGATAAAGGTATCCCCTGTGCAAGCATAGAGTCATGTCTGACCCTTGGGGTGATGCCCTCTAGCGTTTTCATGGCAGACTCAATACGGGGTGGTTTGCCAGTGCCTTCCCCAGTCATCACCGTTTACCCCCCAGCAAGAGCAAGCTGGGTACTCATTTTACCGACCTCGGAAGGAGGGAAGGCTGAGTCAACCTTGAGCCAGTGCTGGGATCGAACTCCCAACCTCATGGGCAGACAGCTTCAGACAGCTTTGCTGCCTTACCACTCTGCGCCACAAGAGGCTCTTAATATTGTTCTACATCTAGTTTAATCTCATTACTGCAGGTCCTATAATCTGCTGCCAATAGGAACTGCTCCCTGCCCTCCTCTAAGTGACAACCTTTCAAATACTTCAAGATGGCAATCATGTCCCCTCTCAACCTCCTCTTCTCCAGAAGAGTCCCAGTCCCTCAGCCTTCCTCAGAGGACTCAGTCCCCAAACCCCGGATCATTCTCGTTGCTCTCCTCTGAACCCTCTCCATTTTGTCCCCATCTTTTGGGAAGTGAACTAGCCTTGGGAAATTTCTGGAGAATTTGGGATGAAGCCTGCAGAAAACAGGATTTGAGGAAGGGAAGGACTTCCAAGGGGTATAGCACCAAACCATCCACCATTTTCTCCAGGGGAGATTTTGTGCCGTCTTGTCACAGATGTTGCTTTTTTGAATTAAAAAATTCATTTAAAAAATACATTACATATTACAGAACTATTGTTTCTCAAAGATATTAAACTACTATTTTATAATACAAAACAGAAGTTAAAAAAGAAGAAGAAAGCATTACATCTTTTTCTAGAAAAATGCTTTTAGAAAGAGAAGACGGGGGAAAAGACCAATAATATCACTTTTATGTCTGTGCACAATTTGGTGTTAGCTTGAACCACCATGCAAATGAGGGCTTGTGAAGGGACCAGTCAGAGGCTCTAATTTTGGGGCTTTATGGACAAATCAAAGGGCTACGTTAAGGGCCAGTCAAGGCTTTTGGTGGGCTCCTCAAACTGTATATAAATCCACGTTTTCCCTAGTTGTTTCTTTGGTGTTTGGTTAGTGTTTGGATTGAATAAAGAGCTGTGTTTTCGAGGAATTTGGGGTCTGTCTCTATCGAACACACAGACTTATTAATTACAATTTACATTGTATAACTCAGTTGTTTCTTTCCATCACATTTTACTGATCTATATAGTCTAGGATAGGACTCCATTTTCTTCTGACGTCTAATGTTAGTCTGGTGTGCATTAGATATATAAGTTTTGCCATTGTCATATATTCAGTCAATATATTGTCATTTATTAAGTCTTTCTTCTTCTTCTTCTTCTTCTTCTTCTTCTTCTTCTTCTTCTTCTTCTTCTTCTTCTTCTTCTTCTTCTTCTTCTTCTTGGAAGGGGCTATACAGTTGGAAGGGGCCATACAGGCCATCTAGTCCAAACCCCTGCTCAACGCAGGATCAGCCCAAAGCATCCTAAAGCATCCAAGAAAAGTGTATATCCAACCTTTGCTTGAAGACTGCCAAAAGAAGACTTTCTTCTTCTTCTTCTTCTTCTTCTTCTTCTTCTTCTTCTTCTTCTTCTTCTTCTTCTTCTTCTTCTTCTTCTTCTCCCTTGTATGAATAGACACGCCTCTATGTAAGAAAACTTTGGCTTCAACCCCTGTAGAATATCAGTAGTATTATACAGTTTTCAGTCCCAAATGTTATTTATGAGGGGTTGGGGGTTGGAGAAGAGACCCATGGCTTTATTATTTAAAACCAATAGATGGACCGGATAACGTTTCCAAAATGTCATACGGGAAAATCGGCGCGAGGAGACAGGGGGAAAAAAAAGAGGTGGGGAAATTAAGACTAGAGATTTTGATTTGCTCAGGGGAAAACGAGAGATGGAAACGGGGGCAGAATTGGTAAATTGAGGGGCATCCCCGGTGGCCACCACAGGCCTCTCCTTCAACACAAACTCCTTTTCAGCCTCATTATGCCTGGCCCTGATGGACCGCACATTCCTTTTAAAAACCCCACTTTCTTGGAAAGGTGCCACCAGGAGCGAAAATACTCTTTTCATTGTTCGGTACACCTGTTTCCAAATACCTTGGTGAAAAAACTATTTGGTTTTCTCCTGCAAGAAGACTATAGTACAACTTCTGTTAAGCATTTGACAACCTGCCAAAAAACACACCATTTATATAAACCTGAGCACTGTGGACTCTATTCATGAGGGGAGGGGGGGGGGGAGAGGGACGGGTATTTCGCACGTCTCTAGCTGAATTTTAAGTGGGCATCGGAGTCTGTTAAAGACCATCCAGTTTGGCGATAACCATCGCGGCTTTGTTAAGCGGCCGTCGGACAGGGAAGAGAAACACGGATGAGTGGTTTCGGTAAGCAAACAGAACATATGAAAATTCATTTCAGGGGAGTGGAGAGATTCCTAGTGACTTCTTTTAAAAAATGGAAAGCAAATGCACAATTATGATAATGTCCGGTTGTGCAGGGGCCCAAAGGAGAGCAAGGTTTTGTTTATTAACCTTTCTTTTCCCTTTGCCAAGGGAATTGTGCCTGCAGGAGGCGCTGTTTTCCCAGGAATACCTGAGCGGCCAGTCAAACTAGGGAAGGCCTTTCATAGAACCTGGAACGAACGTGTGGCGATCGTGGCCACAAGAGACGGGCATTGGCTTAGCTGACTGTAATGGGAGATTAAACCTATTCGTGGAGGAGAGCTTTGTCGGTGGTTGTCGGCCATGACAACTCAACACAACCTCCATATTTAGGGGCAGTCTACCCCCGAATAACAGCTCTTGTGGGCTGTCCAGTTGGGAAGAGTTGTTGACAACACCCCACTTGTGTGTTTCTCAATGACATTTGGCTGGCCACAGTTGGAAAAATGGTTTCTCTGGTAATGGATGAATCCTTGCTTTGATCCAACTGATTATTTTTGTATGTTATTAAGGGTAAGAGTATGAATAGTCCAGATTAGGCTGACCTCATCAGATTTCAGAAGCTAAGCTGGTTAGCCCTGGTTAATACTTGAATGTGAAGCCACCAAAGAAGTCCAGGTTTGCTTGTTGTTTGTCTCGTAACTCCTACGGGGTCGTAGAACCATAGAATCAAAGAACTGGAAAGGAACTCCAGAGTCATCTTCTCCAAACTCCCTGCACAATGCAGGAAATTCACAACTACCTGCCTACCTACAGTGACCCTGATTCCATACCCAGATGATGCCCCCAGTTAAGCCAGAACCCCTGGCCAGTCTGTCTTGGAAGAAATTTGCTTCCCGATGCCAAGATGGTGCTCAGCATTTCCCTGGGCATGCAAGAAATGGCCACAAGCACCACCACAGTCCCTTCAGCCCACCCACTGACAATCTGCCTAAATTCACCGAATCAGCCTCTCTGTCAGATGGCTATCTAGCCTCTGCTTGAAAACTTCCAAAGAAGGAGAACCCACCACCTCCCGAGGAAGCCTGTTGCACTGAGGAGCTGCTCTGTCAGGAACTTCTTCTAGATGTTTAGCCAATTGTTCTTTTGAATTAATTTCAACCCATAGTTCTGGTCCAACTCTCTTCGGCAGCAAAAAGCAACTATGCTCCATCCTCTATGTCAGGGGTCGTCAACCTGTGGTCCTCCAGATGTTCATGGGCTACAATTCCCATGAGCCCCTGCCAGCAAACAGCCTTGCAAGAACTTGAAGATGGCTATCATATCACCCTTTAGTCTAAACAGACCAATCTCCCTCAACTTTTCCTCATAAGTCAACTGTGACTTTGTGGTAGCTTCCACCACCACTATAGAAATAGATATTAATTTTGTATTTATTTATTTATTTGTTATAAAAACACACACACAACATTTATCAGGTGATATGACCATATATGGTCATGTTGATCCACCCCTCCTAAAATGGCCAATGGTGGCCTGGAGGGGGTGGGAAGGGGGGTGGTTCTTGGGTGGGTATGTCCATAGCTATGCCTTCCAACTGTATTCAGCACAATTGTGCTGCTTCTGAGGTTCCTTGGAGCCTGAAGAAATTTTCAGGTGTTTCTCAATGGTAAAAAGGCTGAGAAAGGTTGCATTCATCAGTTGAAGGGCTTTCCACCTAGATACAAAATCAATTTATGCTGCAGATATCTGCAATACATCTCTCCCAGTTTTATATGTGTAGTGGGGGCCAAGCCCGTTGCATTCAGGAATACAGTGGGTGCTAGATCGGGGTTGGGTTGCAAATACCACCCTCCCCCCAGGACCTGGAAAGGCTGCAGGCAGCTGTTAGGGAACTCACCAGCTGGGACAGGTCTCACGCAGCAGGGATCTGCAGCCACCGAGCCTCGGAGGGAAGTGGAAGGAGGAGGGGGTGGTCAGGGGTGGGAGACGGAAGGCAATTGGCTGGCCACTGGACAGACAGGCAAGCCATTTGGAGGAGGAGGCACACAGGGGCGGGACAGCCACCCTGAGTGGGTGTTAAGCGCTGAGTGGCACTTAAGCCATGAGGCCAGCTCCTCCTCCAAGGCCTTACCAGAAATATATGATGTGGAAGAGATAAATACAGCAGTCATATCCTTCCTCCCCACCTGATGGGAAGCACTAAAAGAAGTAAACATCTGAGGAGTTGAGGAGCTGACAAGCAGAGTACCCAGGGGTATTGTAGGGGTTAAGTATCAGGCGACGGCTACCTCCTTCAGCGCCCAGAGGAGAAAACAAATTCATCACCAGTGTTATTTAATTGCCGGAGTTATCAGCGGAGCAAAACCAGAGTTACGTTGCCCTGCATGTTAAATAAATGTATATTTAAATAGATTTATATATCCGTATTTATATGCATATATGTTAAATATATGTAGACACAGACATAGATCTGCGGTCATTTAGACTAGTATAATCTTTGGCACCACCATTCAAAAACATAAATCATTTCAGTTCAGCAATATAAAACATCGAGCATACCTATACTTTGGAAACGATCTAAAAAAAAAAAAAAGCATACCACTTAAGGCAATGAAAGAAAGACATTTAAAAATTTAATTTTTAAACGATGTTTGAAAAGATTTAAAATCCCACTGAATGTTAAATCTATGTATACATTTTATTCCTAGTCGGATGGCGGGATCCTATTACATTTTTGAGCGGGTTAGAGCAAGTTCGGAGGAAGACTCGTGACAAAGAGTCGAGAACCCCCGCTAGGATACTTACGAAAGCCTATGAGATGCCAGTAAAGGTGGCAAAACATGTGTTTTTTTGCTTCTTCCATTGCATCTGCCAGTTTAGTGCAATTATTTAGAGTAATTCAGACCTTGACAGTCTTTGAGGAAGGATGCCTAAATGGTAGACAACTGGAAATCAGCTGTGAGGCTTTTGCAAGCCATTTTGCAGATAAAATCTCTACAGTCTGCCAGTTCCCCCAACATTTAATACAGTAGAAGAACTGGAGGCCCCTTGGCTGCCTTCAGAGGGTTGCTTTGAAATGTTCAGGTGCCTGACACAGACCAAGGTGGGCCCACTTGTCCACTAGACCCCTGCCCTTCAAGGCTCCTTAAAACGAGTGACAAAAGTAGGACTGTTCCAGGTTATAATAAATCTCTCCATGTTAACAGGGTCCTTCCCAGATGCTGTGAAGGAGGCAGTGGTTTGCCCTCTTCTGAAGAAGCCATTGTTAGACCTGCAAGACCCCAGAAGCTACTGTCCCACCTCGCATCTTGAGCTTCTTAGAAGGTAATCAAACAGGTGGCTGCAGACTAAACTGCTAACATACCTAGTTGAAGCTTTGGTACTTGATCCCTTCCGATCTTGCTTCTGTCCTGGTGGGGATGAATCTGGTCACCCTGATGAATGATCCCCGGAGACAACTGGACCAAGGCAGGTCAATGTTGCTAGCGATGCTTGACCTCACAGCAGCATTTGACATAGTAGATCACAGGTTTCTTTCTCATTGCCTCATCAGTGTGAGGATATGGGGGACAGCCCTACAATGGTTGATCTCCTTTCTCCATGGTCAGGGACAGAGGATAGTGGTCAGTGAGAGTCAATGTTGTCAACTCCAATGTGGAGTTGCAATTATCTCACTGACATTATTCAACAGCTGTGTAAACCCTCTTTCCAAGCTGATGCAGAGCTTTGGGTTGGGTGTCACCAATATGCAGATGACCCCCAGCTCTATCTCCTGATGGATAGCTGATGATTGGATGCTCCTCCGAGCTCATTGGACTGTTGACTGGAGACCATGGTGGAGTGGCTAAAGGTAAGCTGACCTCCCAATGTTGCTGTTATTAAGTTGGGTAGCTGTGGTACTCTGTCGGTAGTAGTAGAAAAGAGTAAAAATCCAGCGGCTCCTTAAAGACTAACAAAATTTGTGACAGGGGAGGAGCTATCTGAAGAAGTTAGCAGTGACTTACAAAAGCTCATCCCCTGCCACAAATTTTGTTAGTCTTTCAGGGGCTGTTGGACACTTGCTCTTTTCTACTGCTATGTATTTTAATGTTTCCCAAAGCAGGTGGTCCCCGGCCCCTGGGAGGCTTGACTGGCCTCGACCAGGGCCAGGGCTTTTAGAGTCCTGGCCCCAACCTGATGGGATGAGTTCCCGGAAGAGTTGAGGGCCCTGACAGAGCTGTCCATGTTCCGCCCGGCCTGCAAGCCAGAGCTTTTCCACTGGGCATTTAGTTGAGGTCAGGCCAAGAAGAACTGGTCCCTCCCTGTAAAAGCCCTGTAGAGGCATCGCCTTTGGTACCTGGGCACTGATTCTTTGCCTGTGGATAATGGTGGTTATTGGGGATTGATCGGGGGAGGGGTGGGTTTTAAAGATTTTTTCCCCTCACCATCGAGATTATTGTTGTTCTCTTTTATGGGCTAGTATTGCATTGTTTTTAGAGCCTCTTGTGGCGCAGAGTGGTAAGGCAGCCGCCTGAAAGCTTTGCTCATGAGGTTGGGAGTTCGATCCCAGCAGCCGGCTCAAGGTTGACTCAGCCTTCCATCCTTCCGAGGTCGGTAAAATGAGGACCCAGCTTGCTGGGGGGTAAACGGTCATGACTGGGGAAGGCACTGGCAAACCACCCCGTATTGAGTCTGCCATGAAAACGCTAGAGGGCGTCACCCCAAGGGTCAGACATGACTCGGTGCTTGCACAGGGGATACCTTTACCTTTACCTTTATTGCATTGTTTTATCACATTGTACTGTAGTTTTTTCATTATTTAGTGTAAACCACCATGAGCCAGACTGGCTTTGGGAGTGATGGGGGTGAATCCAAATATAAATAAATAAAAATAAATAAAGCCAATCTCCTTTGGTCTAAGAGCTGGGTGCATTCATCCTCATGAATTTACCTCAGGCTTACATAACGATAGGAAAGTTAAGTTGTTTTCCTCAGTACATTATTGTTGTTGTTGTTGTCAGACATTCAGTCATGTCCAACTCTTGGCATACACCTGCCACAGCTGTCATCATAAGACCCGATCCTGTATCACGTCCCTCAGCCATGCAATGTTCTTGCTGGTGTCCATTGCAACCATGTCCAACCACCATGCCTTTTGTCGGCCTGGATTCCTTTTTCCACTGACCAATCCTAGCACAGTTGCTTTCTCAACTGAGTTGGATCGCATGATACGGCCAAAGTAAGTGAGCCGGAGTTTCGTGATTTTGCCTACGAGTGATATATCAGACTTTATGCACTGTAGTATTTCCTTGTTTGTGACCTTTGCTGCTCATGGAACCCGCAGAAGCCTTCTCCAACACCAGAGTTCAAACGAATCGATTCTCAGTGCAATAACCCTTGACATATACCGAAGTCTTACTGCTAACAATACAAATAGATGGACGGCATTACAGATGCTGCAGTTTTTTTCAAAAGAATAGGCTTGCTGGATGAATCACATCCTCTCCGAATGCTCATTTTCAAAATGTCTTGGGGATCCCCTTTTGCCTTGCAAGTATCACTTCGTTTGCAGTTTTTAAAAGAAAGAGGTAACGCTATGTCCTGTCCGTCTGCTCAACAAGGTTTGAAGCCTTTCTTCTGTGTAAAGAGCCCTCTTCAGGCTTCAGAGGCTCTTCTACCCCGAGGAAAAGCCACTTAAATTGGAGTAAGACTCGGTAGCCTGGAGAAAAGAACCAGAGTTTGCAGAATAATGTGGTTGGACTTAGAATACAGTTCAGTCTTCAGTGCCCGAGCTTTTGGCCTGAACCAGATGAGCGGGCCAAACTTAGGGATGCAAGGTGGCCTGCCCTCCACCCTGGTCCCTGTGGCTGCTGCCAATTGATGCGGAAATGTCATTTCCGATATCGAAAACAGGAAGTGACATCACTGCACATGTGACACTGTTGGAATCTCCCTGATCTCCATGGTAAAAACCAAACAGATCAGGGGCATTCCCCCCCCCCCCCCAATCTCTGGGAGCTTCCCAATCTGGATCAGAAGACCCTGCCCCTTCTTGGTGTAGTGGTTAAGAGCAGTGGCTTCTACTCTGGGGAGCCAGGTTTGATTCCCCACTTGTCCCGATGCAGCCATCAGGGTGATATTGGGCCGGTCACAGTTCTCTCAGAACTCTCAGCCCCACCTACATCACAGGGTGTTCATGGTGGGAAGAGGAAGGGTAGGTAATTGTAAGCTGCTTTGAGACTCCTCTGGATAGTACAAATTGGGGTACAAAAAACCCAGCTCTTCTTCTCATGTCCTACTGGTGACTAGAAGGGATCTGGAAACCCTAGAAAAGGCTGTCCTGGAACTCCCCACTAAGCTACTCATGTCCATGTTGGTGGTCCCCGTAATTCCTTTACCGTATGAAACTTTCCCCCATGTTAGTGTCTCTGACTGGAATCCCTTATACCCTTTCCGTAAGAGAATATGCGGTACTTGAAACATTTCTATGCCACCTCTCTGTGCATCATATCCCCAAGGTGGTGAGCAACAAACATTAAAGCAGTTCATTATTTTTTTTAAAAAATTAAAAATAAATTATAGATACAATAATTCAATAACAACATGGGAACACACACACACAAGCAAAAAACCCGGGAGGAAGCCAAGCACAATCGCTGGGGGCAGGCCAAATAAAATAAAACAATCTTAACCCGCTGATGGAATTGAAGCCAGAAGCAAACTGGGAGCCAGTAGTAGGTAGAGCAAGACTGGGGAAGCGTTTATTTATTCAAAACGTTTTAACGTCTCCTTTCCACCCAGTCAGGATCCACAAGGCGGGGAAACCAAACATATTAAAGCAGGGGTAGTCAAACTGCGGCCCTCCAGATGTCCATGGACTACAATTCCCAGGAGCCTCCTGCCAGCATTCGCTGGCAGGGGGCTCCTGGGAATTGTAGTCCATGGACATCTGGAGGGCCGCAGTTTGACTACCCCTGTATTAAAGCATTTAAACAATTAAAGAGAGAGTTGCGATTACACAGTAACCCAACAAAAACCCTCATATCAACAACAACCCTAGAAAGCGAGCCGATCACCGCTATTGGGGGCATGCCAGACGAAACAAACAAACAAAAGTCTTTACTTGTGGGCAAAAGTCACCAATGGAGGGAGACACATGACTCTCCCTGGGGTGGGAGTTCCATCACACTGCCATTCACACCCAGGAGCTGAAGGAATTCATTGTCCTCATGTCTCCTTTAGGGTTTTTTATACCCCACTTTTGACTACCCAAAGGAGTCCTAAAGCAGTTAAAAAACACCTTTCCCTTTCTTTTCCCACAAAAGACACCTTGTGGGGTAGGTAGGATAGAGCGAGCTCTCAGAGAACTGTGACTAGCCCAAGGTCCTCCAGCTGGCTGCATGTGGAGAAGCAAGGAATCAAACCAGGTTCTCCGGATTAGTGTCTACAGCTCTTTAAGCAGTACACCACTTTGACTCTCCCTGCACCATGCTGGCTCTAGTGGTGGTGGTAGTAGCAGTAACAGAAACAGTGGTAGTAATGCTGATGTTAGCCATTCATTCGAGTCTGACTCTTGGCAGTGCTATAGCTCAACTGTCACTGTGATTTCTGATCTTTGACCGCTTCTTTGTGTAACGTTCTGGCCGGTGTCCATTCTGATCATATCTAACCACCACGTTCTTTGCTAGCCTGGTCTCCTTTTACCACTGACCAATCCTAGCCTAATTGCTTTCTCCGTTGAGTTGGATCGCATGATATGCCCAAAGTACGTGAGCCGGAGTTTTGTGATTTTTGCCTACCAGCGATAGTAATCACTATTATACTGCAATGCCAGGGGTAGTTATAGCAGTAGTAATATAAATAATCATCATGCACACATACCAAAGCTAATGAATGCCAATTGTCCAGGTGTTCCCATTTTGACCTTTCTGTATCATCAATATTATTCAGGGGAGGATTGTGACATTTCCCCAGGCCTTCTCCAGATATTTTCACATTTTGAAAATGTGAAATTAGATTTGGGGGGAAATTCACATTGTGAAAATTCAGGGCTGTCCGAACTTTTAACATTGTGAAAATTCGGGACTGAAGAAGAAGAAGAATGCTGCAGGATGCTGTTTCTGTTGGCTGCAGAGGAAAGGACACGCAGTAATGGGTTTAAACTACAAGTACAATGATACTGGCAAACCACCCCGTATTGAGTCTGCCAAGAAAACGCTAGAGGGCGTCACCCCAAGGGTCAGACATGACTCGGTGCTTGCACAGGGGATACCTTTACCTTTACAACGATACAGGCTAGATATCAGGAAAAAAATTTTCACAGAGTAGTTCAGCAGTGGAATAGGCTGCCTAAGGAGGTGGTGAGCTCCCCCTCACTGGCAGTCTTCAAGCAAAGGTTGGATACAAACTTTTCTTGGATGCTTTAGGATGCTTTGGGCTGATCCTGCATTGAGCAGGGGGTTTGACTAGATGGCCTGTATGGCCCCTTCCAACTCTGATTCTGTGATTCTGATGAAAATTTGGTTCTTATATGCCGTTTTTCTCTCCCCTAAGGAGTCTCAAAGCGGCTTACAGTCGCCTTCCCTTTCCTCTCCCCACCCCTGTGGGGTGGGTGAGGCTGAGAGAGCCCTGATATTCTTGGTTGGTCAGAGCAGCTTTATCAGTGCCATGGCGAGCCCAAGGTCACCCAGCTGGCTGCATGTGGGGGAGCGCAGAATCGAACCCGGCATGCCAGATTAGAAGTCCACACTCCTAACCACTACACCAAACTGGCTCTAACTTCTGGAAAGCCCCCCTGTTTGGTTGTGCTTGTTACCATAACACCCAGCAGAACACGCAACTCCTTACTTGGTGAGCCCGCTGCATCATGCGTTGGCGGCCAGACGTTGCCCCACAAAGCCATTGAGCTGTACGTCATAGCCACAAGAGTGAATGGAGCAGTTCGCCTGTGTTGTGTGTAGAGACAGAGGTTAAACCCAAACACATGGGGGGGGGGTGGAGGGAAAGAAGTGATGCTGGAAGCACTTGGGAACAGCTGGCCCTGATGAATAACTCAATTGGATGCCATGAGGAACAAATTAAACAAGTGGCTGGAGACCGGGCCGCTCCTGTGACAGACACTTTAATCAGGAAGTCAGAGCCTGATTGACAAGATGAAAAGTTGGATGACATGAAAAATGGAAACAGAAGGGGACAACAGAGGAAAAGGGCACCCCGGGTCAGGCTGCTGACAAAAATAATCAAGTACGACAGGCCATAATCCAATCTTTGAATGTTTGGCATGAGGCTAGTTATGAGAGTTTGCAGCCAGGAGGGAAGGAACTATTATGAAGTGCCAAGGAACGGGGCTGCCTTTCTGGGATGCGCTTAGAGGCCGTCGAATCCGCTCCGCGCGAGAGGGACAAAAACGTGCGTTTCGCCGGGCCGAATTCGCACGCAACGTGACCCGCGCGAAACCGGCATGAAAATATAACATTTCGGAAATCAGAGATGATGTTACAAAGGTATAAAAGGGAAAGCCATCCAAGGGCATGCTGATTTTTTTTTTTTACAAGACCAAATGACAGCTGGATCCGGTTAATCCTGCATGTTCTTGATTTAAAACCTCGGTAGCAGCTGAGATTCTAATGCAGAAATTCTTGCATTGTTTACTTGAGAGCTGTTTTGTTGACTTCGAGAAGGCTGTGGCATTCAGAGGGCTTGGACGATGCTACTTCCTTGTAGAGAGGGAGCCCTTAGAGAGCCAGAGTGGCTTAGTAACTATGGTGCCAGACGGGGAAGACTCGGTTTGCAGTCCCAAGCTTAGCTGTCAAGTACACAGGGAGATGGTAGTTATAATAATAGTAACAACAGCAATAAAACTGGCCAGGGATTATGTTTTTTTGGGAAGGGGCAACATCTGGGCATGGAATTTGGGTCACTGTCAGTGGGCTGATAGTCGTGAATGTCCTGCATAATGCAGGGGGTTGGACTAGATGACCACGGAGGTCCCAACTCTACGATTCTACGATTAATAATTTTATTCTTATAACCCACTCTTCCCTCGATGGCTCAGGGTATACGTGGTACACGGTGGGACTAGGACATCTTGTGATTTTGATGTGACGCCTCTACGGATACAGCCCAAGACTGCATTTGCCTTCTTTACCACTGCATAACGCTGTTGGCTCATATTTACCTTACAGTCCACCGGTACCCGAAGAGCTCATTCATGTACAACATTACCCAAAAGTGTGTCTCCCATCCAGCATGCACGCTTCTCGTTTTTGTGACCCGGATGTGGAACTCCGCACTTCTCCTTGTTGAATTGCATCTTGCTCTCATTTTCCGATTTTCCCAGCATGCTCAGATCTAGAGGGTGGTATATTTGCAGAGTCAGAACCCCTGAAGTCACTGGCATGAGCTGACCTGGCATCAGCATCACTATTAGCATCTACAAGAGACCTGGAAGTGGTAGAAGAAAACGTCCTCAACTTGCAACGGACTTATGGTGACCCAATAGAGCAGGGGTGGCCACAGTTTGGCCACCCTTGGAATAGGAATAGGCTGCCTAAGGAGGTGGTCAGCTCCCCCTCACTGGCAGTCTTCAAGCAAAGGTTGGATACACACTTTTCTTGGATGCTTTGGGCTGATCCTGCGTTGAGCAGGGGGTTGGACTAGATGGCCTGTATGGCCCCTTCCAACTCTATGATTCTATGATTCTATGATTCTATGATTCTATGATTCTATGAGTGTGTAAAGGCTGTCCAGATGTCCATGGACTACAGTTACCATGAGCCCCCTGTCAGCAGCTGATTGGCAGGGTCTCATAGTAATTGTAGTCCATGGACATTTGGAGAGCCACAGTTTGTCCACCCCTGCTATAGAGATTCCAAAAAAGATCCCAGTCCAGTAGCACCGTAGAAATCATTGAGATTTGGGGGACATCTTGAGAGCTTATACCCAGAATATTTCAGTCTCTGTTGCTACTGGACTCCAATCTAGCTGTTCTGTGGAAGACCATTTACTCTCTGAAACTATCTTCAAGGCAAGAGATGTTCAGAGATTGCAATTGCCTGCCTCTGTGGAGCAACCTAGGACTTCCTTGGAGGTCCCCCCTCCGATTATTAACCAGAGCCAATCCTGCTTAGATTCTAAGACATGAGGAGTTTGGGCTAGCATGTGCTAACTGGTCAGGGGATAACTAGCCTACCCAGCCCAAAGATCCCCTATGATCTGCCAAGTTTGGAGTCCATTGTTGTGTACCCAATGCCAAAAGGAAGTATCTTCTAGGCAAAGATCTAGGATAAGTTCTCAAGATTCACAGAGCCCCATAGGTGCAAAGGCTTCTTTGTCTGTTCTCTAATTCAGGGGTAGTCAACCTGTGGTCCTCCAGATGTCCATGGACTACAATTCCCATGAGCTCCTGCTAGCAAATGATGGCAGGGGCTCATGGGAATTGTAGTCCATGGACATCTGGAGGACCACAGGTTGACTACCCCTGCTCTAATTCATTCATATTTTAGTTTGTATCCCAGCATTCATTCAATATGAATTTTACTTGGGGATTTTATTGTATTGGACCATAACAAATCAAATAATTAAGGGTATTTATGGGGGTTTTATTGTGCTTTTATTTTTTACTGTGTTAACTGCTGTGAGCCCAACTGGAAACGGTGGTATATAAATTCAAATAATAAATAAATAAAAATAAAAACATGGTTTCACTGACTTCTTGAAACTCTATTTGAGCCCAGGCACACCTTAGGGACAACAAGATTTGCTTGTTTTGTCAGGTACTAGTTTTGATTCTCAAAAGTTCAGATCACGAAAATCTTACAATCACAGAGCTGGAAGGAGCCCTACAGGCCATCTGGTTCAAACCCCTGCTCAATGCAGGATCAGCCTCAAGCATCCAGGAGAAGGATCTGTTCAGCTGCTGTTTGAAGACCACCAGAGATGGGGAGCTCCCCACCTCCTTAGGCAGCCCTTCCCACTGCTGAACGTCTCTGATTGTTTAAACCCATGACTGTGGGTCCTCTCCTCTGCTGCCACAGGAAGTTTCCCTTGCCTTCCTCTAAGTGACAACTTTTCAAATACTTAAAGACAGCAATCATGTCCACAATAATCATGTCCACAACAATGGCTGGAGAAGGATCCTCTGGTGGTGGTGGTTGTTTTCTAAGGAGTTCGAATCTACCCAGAGAGCCAGTTTGGTGTAGTGGTTAAGAGTGCGGACCTCTAATCTGGCAAGCCGGGTTCGATTCTGCGCTCCCCCACATGCAGCCAGCTGGGTGACCTTGGGCTCCTCACGGCATTGATAAAACTGTTCTGACCGAACAGTGATATCAGGGCTCTCTCAGCCTCACCTCCCTCACAGGGTGTCTGTTGGGGAGAGAGGAAAGGGAAGGCAAATATAAGCCACTTTGAGACTCCTTCGGGTAGAGAAAAGCAGTATAGAAAACCAACTCTTTTTCTTTTTCAGTAATCTCAGGGCTCCCTCAGCCTCACCTCTTTCACAGGGTGTCTGTTATGGGGAGAGGAAAGGGAAGGCGATTGGAAGCCGCTTTGAGACTCCTTCGGATAGAGAAAAGCGGCATATAAGTACCAACTCTTCTTCTTCTTCTTCTACCTGTTCTCCTGCAGACCAATATGGCTACTCCCTGAAACCGGCATTATTGCACTTATTGTTGGGTGTCTTACACACACACACACACACACACATACACACACACACACACACACACCCTCCAGGATATAACTCTTACTAAATCAATCCATCAATAAATCTTGTGATTGAGTTTCAGTTAGCTAATCCTCCCCCACTGAACTACGGGCTGCCAGAAACTGGTTCAAGATGTTGCAGGACGGATCAAAGGAAGGAAAGCGGAGTTCAGGGTCGCTGCCGCACTGATGAGTCCTCCTTTTGAACCGGTGGATGACCTCTCAGGGTTGCTTTACGTGGAGGTTAGCGGCGATAAAAAATGTCAGGCAAGGGTAGCCGTTTTCCGAAGAAGGACCATTCAGTTGTTCTTCTTAGTCTTCTTGACCCCTTTATGATATGGCCGGCCCTCGTAATGGGGCAAGAATGAACTCTGGAAGGACACCACTGATCAGGTTCCACGGTCCAGGGAATAAAATTGCTCTGCACAGCTCCAAGGTGGAACTTGAACCGGCAGTACATGTACAATTGCCAACCTCCAGGTGAAACCTGGAGACCTCCCATATTGGCAGAAGGTTGGGCTTAGGTGATTTTGGAGATACATTCCAACTCCAGGATTCTGTGCTCTCCAGTTCTCTCAGAGCTCTCTCAGCCACACCTGCCTCAGAGGGTGCCTATTGTGGGGAGAGGAGGGGAAGGCAATTGTAAGCTGCTTTGAGACTCCCTCCGGTAGAGAAAGAGGGAAAGAGGGATGTTAAAATATACTTCTTCTTCTTCTTCTTCTTCTTCTTCTTCTTCTTCTTCTTCTTCTTCTTCTTCTTCTTCTTCTTCTTCTTCTTCTTCTTCTTCTTCTTCTTCTTCTTCTTCTTCTTCTTCTTCTTCTTCTTGATATGGCCAAAGAATCTGAGCTGGACTTTCATAGTGATCGATCAGGCTTTATGCCCTGTAGTATTTTTGTAGGTACCAACCTACTTCTGGAGGTGCCAACCTCCAATTGGGCAAAATGAACAATGGCTCACAGGCATGCTTTCCATATTGTGGCCCCCACCTTGTGAAATGGCCTTCTCATTGAGCATTTCTGTGGACCAAAAGCTGCATAAGCGTGAAAGCACTCTTAGATACTGGGGCATTGAGCTTGCGCGTCCCACCAAGTTATGAGAACCAAAGAGGGTGAATGCAAGAACGATGACCGCACTTTCCTTTGTCTGCTAGAAACGTACCTAGATTACCTAGCAACCTAGATTACCTAGAAACTTACCTAGAAAGGGAGGTTTCTAGGCAATCGCGGCTGACTTCATGTTTATAAGTATCTTGTGTTGACTCTTTAGTTGTATCAAATGAGCTATTGACGAACACCATATTAGCGCTCCTGTGTTTGGGTGTTATCATTATTTATTTCATTCATTTGAATTTATATCTCGCCGCTCCCAGCAAGCTGTCTCACGGCAGGTTACAGATAATACCCCAGTACAAACCCAAAACTATTCATTACTCCATTAAAACTACTTAAAAATCCCATGACGGCGGGAAATCCAAAATCCCATACCCATTGCCGGCTATCCGGTCTCAAGGAGTTGCCATGTGCTGGCTCACCACACACACCAATGGTCGGCTGGTGGAGACTCTACTGGTCTTTAGTTCTTCTGCTTCCTCATCTGCTAGGGGGGCTGTCAGGTCTTCCTGGTCTGGCGTCAACCGTAGATATGACCCTATATGGTCATGTCAACCAACCCCCCCCCCCTCCTCAAATGGCCAATGATGGGCTTGGAGGGGGTGGGAAGGGGAGGGGCCCTGGGTGGGCATGTCCACAGCTGCTTCCCAACCATCTTCTGCACGATCACACCCCTTCTGGGGTTTTTTGAAACTGGAGAATGTTTTAGGAGTTTCTCAATGGTATAAAAGTTGAGAAAGACTGCCTTAAACTGGGCATGATGAGAACTATGGCTACAAGAGCTCTATAACCAAAACAAGAGCTACATAATAGCCCAGAGCCCTCACGCGCAGTAATGGGTTTAAACTACAAGTACAATGATATAGGCTAGATATCAGGAGAAATATTTTCACAGTCAAGAGTAGTTCAGCAGTGGAATAGGCTGCCTAAGGAGGTGGTGAGCTCCCCCTCACTGGCCGTCTTCAAGCAAAGGTGGGATAAACACTGTTCTTGGATGCTTTAGGATGCTTTGGGCTGATCCTGCGTTCAGCAGGGGGTTGGACTAGATGGCCTGTGTGGCCCAACTCTATGATTCTATGATTCTATGAATAGGCTGCCTAAGGAGGTGGTGAGCTCCCCCTCACTGGCAGTCTTCAAGCAAAGGTTGGATACACACTTTTCTTGGATGCTTTAGGATGCTTAGGGCTGATCCTGCGTAGAGCAAGGGGTTGGACTAGATGGCCTGTGTGGCCCCTTCCAACTCTATGATTCTGTGATTCTGTGAATTCAACACACTAGATTTTGGTTTGAAGCTGGTTGAAGCCTGTGACTGTTGACATCCCATCGAAGGCGAAACAAGAACAACCAGCTGAACGTGTTGGCATGAAGCAAGCCTCCCCCGATGGGGGGCATGCCCTTGTTGCTCAGAAGAGCGCCAGCTTCCCCGCTGTGCCCTCCCAAAGTTCCTAGCCACTGATGTGGAAGTCCGCCATCTCTCTATCCAAAAACTTCAGTCTCCATATGTAGCTGCCGCCGTTCTTTTGAAGAAGGCTACCGACAAGAATGACAGTCAGCTTTGACGCCAACTGCGGCGCAGACAATAGGCGGTGAACTTTGAGAAGCAATTAATTCTTTTCTTTCTTTCTTTTTTTTTTAACATCACCCAAGATTCATCAGATGGTGGCAAGGCTCCGATGCGGCTTCTCTGAACCACTGATCTACAGGTGCCGATTCAACGGCGCAACACGCATCAGCAAAGGGTTCTCCATATGCGCCAATCTGGCAAAAGCCGCCCTCCGTCACTCCAGGCACAGTGTCAATGGGAAATCTCAACACGGACTGCGCCAGATGGAAATGCAGCCTCCAACGCCAGAGTCGGCGTCCTGGGCTGGTTTTGCAAAAAATTCAAAAACCGAAGGGTCAGCGAACAGCAAAGAAACATGAGTTTGCAAGGGTAGCTTTTCTGTTCCGCAAGCTGGCTAGAGCTTCCCAACAGCGAGAGGCTGTGCTTTTTCGTGACACTGACAATCTCAGCTTGGTTGGTGAAGATAAGCATCTTTTTGTTTCTCTCTCCCCCCACCCCTTGCAAATTAGGACTCTAAATCAAAATAAATATTGGCCTGGGATCAGGAAGAACTGATGAAGAATGCCAGCTTTCAAAGCAAGGATATATCCCCCGCCCCGTAAAATATGTTTGGAGGAGTTTTCGCATAGTCTACTTTTCTTGTAACCCGCAGAAAAAAATTATAAGAACATAAGAAGAGCTCACCTGGATTGTCCTGCCTGTGCTCCCCATCAACTGATTTAAGGAGGTATTCTGGTACCAGATGGAGGAGATACCCATCTTGATTAGAAGAATAGGTTTCTTACCCTGCTTTTCACTACCAAAAGCATCCCAAACACCTTTTCCTTTCTCTCTGTGGAACATACAATCTATGAGATAAGTAGGGCTGATAGAGCTCTGTGAGAACTGCTCTGTGAGAGCAGCTCTAATAGAACTGTAACTAGCCCAAGGTCACCCAGCTGGCTGCATGTGGAGAAGTTGGGAATAAAACCTGGTTCTCTAGGTGAGAGTCTAGCATTCATAACTATGACACCACATTGGCTCTTCAAGGTATTGTTGGGCCATATCAAGTAGAAATTCCCCTTCTGCCAGGATTCCTGTGTGGAATATGTTTCTGAAGTCATCCCAGAACATGAGAAACCAGACTTCTAAAGAGCAGAGGCTGCTCATGCTGTGAGATTTTACAAGCCTGTTAGTGTTGTATAAACATGTGAAGGACTGTGGAAAGTTAATGCCTCACAGAGCCAGAGAGTTTTGAGTGACAGGCGACTCAAAGGATATTATTGGTTGGCACCAGTTGAGCAGAAAGACTTGGGAACTGACTGCTGAAGACAGATCAGTTTAGCTCTGACTGAGAACTGGAACAGTGACTGGGGAGAGTTTAGCACTGACAGAGAACAGTTTAGCACTGGTAGAGGACTGGGAAGGTTGGCAAGGAGGAGTGGAAGGATCAGTGAAGACCCCCCAATTCAGGCTAGGAAAAGAGAGGTCTTCTAGTTACAGAAGTGACTCCCTGCCCTGTTGGAAAGGGAGATAGCTAAAAGAGTGGAGTGATCCTCGTGTGTTTAGATAAGGAATTTGGGTATTTGGCAGTGTATGCTTGCCTTCTGAACTCAAATAAACAAATAAGTGATCAACATGCTTATAAGATTCAACTTAGAAAGTTGCCACTCCTTCATTAGGACCTAAAACCAGCCTGACAATATAGCAGTGAGGGGAAATGTGGCAGACCACATAGTCTCTGACCGCATGTTTCACCCAAACCATTTGGTTTTGAAGCCCTGAACCATCTCCTGTATAAACTTCTTCTGTCCCTGTGTGGTGATGATAACCCCAATCCAACAAAAGGAATCCATCCAGAAATACAAACACATATTTGAAGCTCATGGCTAATGGCTGCCTCATCTCTAGCTACAGATGGTCTGTTTAAGGCAGCCTTTTCCACCCTATTTACCACTGAGAAACCCCTGAAACATCCTTCAGACCTCGAGAAACCCCGGAAGTGATGTCAGCAGACCACACCTCCCTGTCATGCCCCTGGAAGTCCTTTTTATGACCGGGGAGCCTCCCTTTTCCACCCCATCCAGGCCCATTATTGGCCATTGGTTTGGTTTTTTTTAAATATAATCATATATGCTCATCTCACCTGATAATTTATAAATTAATACAAAAAGGTAAAGGTATCCCCTGTGCAAGCACCGAGTCATGTCTGACGCCCTCTAGCGTTTTCATGGCAGACTCAATACGGGGTGGTTTGCCAGTGCCTTCCCCAGTCATTACCGTTTACCCCCCAGCAAGCTTTATTAAAAATTAATATCAAAAATGAATGAACACCCAGTTGGTGAAACCCTTCATGAAACCCCTGTTGAGAAGGCAGTCTTCAAGCAAAGGTTGGATACACACTTTTCTTGGATCTTTAGGGTAGCGATCCCCAACCTGTGGGCCGCGGACCACATGTGGTCCTTCGACTAATTGGAGGGGGGCCCCGAAGGATGCCTTCTCCCCCCCCCGGCCCCTTACTTCATCCCCCCCTGCCCTTTACAACACAATTCATTGTTGTGGCGTGTCTGTATCTTATTTTGAAGGGATGTTTAAACATTACCATAGCGATCAGAGAGCGTTAGGGCAGTGGTGGAGAGCAGAGGAGTAAACTACCCCCCCCCACACCGGGCCTCAGTAAAAGGCATTGAGTGGTCCCCGGTGAGTGGTCCCCGGTGATAAAAAGGTTGGGGACCACTGCTTTAGGATGCTTAGGGCTGATCCTGCGTTGAGCAGGGGGTAGGACTAGATGGCCTGTATGGCCCCTTCCAACTCTGTGATTCTATGATTCTATGAATAACACAGTATTAATATGGATGCTTTAGGATGCTTAGGGCTGATCCTGCGTTGAGCAGGGGGTTGGACTAGATGGCCTGTATAGCTCCTTCCAACTCTATGATTCTATGATTCTATGAAAGCCCGGTTGAAGGACATAAAAAGAACCCTGCTGGCTCAGACTAAAGGCCTAATGAATCCAGCATTCAGTTTGCTCCATGGCCATCTAGCTACAGGAAGACTGTAACAGTGTTATCTGGCTTGTTATCCCCAGCAACTGATTTAAAGAGGCATCTGATACTGGAGGGAATAGATACACATCAGGACAACATATCCCTCATGTTTCTTTCTACCTCTCCCCTGCCGAAATAGCCCTCTGCGCTGGATGAAAACTCCTGGATCCAACACCGTGGCAATGGAAGAGAAACGAGAGGGACACTGCAATTAAAAAAAAACGCCAGTATTATATGTAAACAATGTGAAAAAGGCTTTCTTCTCTATAGATCTTTCTCTATGAAAACACCTCAAAAATTTTTTTTAAAGGTTGTTTTTCATGAGGGGAAAAAAAAATCCCGTTCCCTTCTTTCGTCCGTTTATTAAAAAGGATGCCACCGAGATGGATGTTGAATACTTTAGAGGGAACTGTGAACACTAAAAGGAAGATTTCACGAAATCGTGTCTGACAATTTCCTTAATTGAAGAGAGACGCCGCTCCACCGTAGGCTGCATGTGGGCATCGGACCCTCTAGTGTCAGCTTAACAAAGCTCGGAGCCTCCTGGGGGAGAAAGGACGGCTCACGTCTCTATAGATCAGTCAACAACTTTTATCAATTCACACAAGCCGCTTCCCTTTGGATGCCCAAAAAGGGGGGATCAGATATTCCTGTGAGTTAAATTTGTCTTGTTGTGAACGCACATCAACGACATAAAGCATCATCGCGTTTGAACTGGGTCCCCCCTTCAGGTTTGACGTCCGACGGAAGACGAAAAAGAAAGAAGCAGATGTTTCCGCAGCGGGGAATTGCCGAGGCGAGATAAATCTTCCTCTGACCCCGACGTTGTGGAGAAGAGCTCCCCAAACAAAATCAATTCTTCCCTCTAATATGGGGGGTGTTGATTGTGTTCGACATAATTGGCCCGGGTCGAGCAGGATTTTCGCCGACAGAGCGGTCGCGCTGGGATCGCATAATGGCGTCCTCGGCTCAGTTTTTGGTCCCCTCTGCGAAAAAGCCGCGAGACAAATTAATGCGACCGAACCTCTCTTTATCTGTTTTTTTCTTCAGTAAAGGAATAAAGAGTCCGAGTTTTCCCTCGTTGCCACTCAACATGGCACACTGCATCCACGGCTTGGTTGTAAATATCAATCACATGAAACCCATGTCGCCCAACAGTCAGTTTTCGGAAAAAGCTCTTTTCTGCAATCTAACAAGGTTGATGCTGATCAAGACGCACGACTTGTGTTAGCTTTTATAGTCGTCTTTTTTGCTGGGATTGCTTCTATCTTATTGTCGTTGCTGATGATGAGTTTTGGTTTATTTTGGTGGCACTTTTAGAAGAAGAAGAAGAAGAAGAGTTGGTTCTTATATGCCGCTTTTCCCTACCCGAAGGAGGCTCAAAGCGGCTTACAGTCGCCTTCCCATTCCTCTCCCCACAACAGACACCCTGTGGGGTGGGTGAGGTTGAGAGAGCCCTGATATCCCTGCTCGGTCAGAACAGTTTTATCAGTGCCGTGGCGAGCCCAAGGTCACCCAGCTGGTTGCATGTGGGGGAGCGCAGAATTGAACCTGGCATGCCAGATTAGAAGTCTGCACTCCTAACCACTACACCAAACTGGCTCTCTATGGCATCAAATGACTAAGGGACGCCTGTAATTACAAATATCACTTACAAAATACTCAAAAGTGCATCTTCTATGGTGTGTGTGTGTACGTACACATATGTATGTAAAGTCATCTGTTACACACTGAAGTCTATAGGTAATGCCCACATGTATGAATAAATAAATAATACCCATGATATTAATGTACACATACCATGAATTCTTTGTAAAAGTAGACTTAGCTCACTCCAACATATACATAGCTGTTTACAGAAAGCACTATAAAAACAATATTTATACGTATTTGTGAATAATGAACAACTGAACCATATGCTTTTGCCGGTATTTTGAATGCATCGTCCTTTAATCAGCAAAATGTTTTGGATACATTCGATTGCAGCATGCAAATAATCCAGTCTGTTTATACAGTTTCCTTTTACGGGGACGTCTCGGATGACGTGATATCTATTTGATATCTATTTGAAAGTATATGTTTGTTCTGATTGTATAGATATGGTTTCTGTACATACCGCCCTAGCTGGAGGGGGAAGAACATGCACAAATAAATAGAAGGGTGAAGCCTAGGGACAATGGGACTTGGGGGTGGAAGAGACTTTGATGAGGTAGAATTCCACAGAGCAGGGGGTGGCCATACTGTGGCTTTCCAGATGTCCATGGGCTCATGGGAATTGTGGTCCATGAACATCTGGAGAACCACCATTTGACCACCCCTGCCACAGAGACAACCCTCCGAAGCAGCCGTTATCTCCAGGAAAACTGATCTCTGTTACCTGAAGATCTGTCATTGTTCCAACCTTGAAAACGGCAACCTTATTTGATGGGCCTTCCAAATGTTCATTGGTCATGTTTGGGGCTTCTGCAACCCTGAACGTCTTCAGAGCTTTGTTGCGATCCTCTTTCTGTATCAGGGTTTGTGTCATGGCTGTCAGTCTTGTGGTTGCTCACGCAATATCCCAGCTTCTACCCATGGGGCTCACGAGTACATAACATTTACCGAATATCCGAGCAACACCTTCGTTGATTATGTGCTACTTATACGGCGTGTCAGGTTGTCAACACACTCTAAACCTGAGCCAGCTGAGCGATAATTTTATATGTTCCCGGAGTGACAGAGGAGTAACTTCTCTCCTCTGAGTGCATATAAGGGCCTCGGACCTCCGGAAAGGAAAGATACTCTGTTCCCAACAGAAAAAGGTTCTTGTCTAAAGCATTCGATGCCTACCAGATAATTTTCGTGGTTGGGGGGGGGGTTGGGCTGGGGGTGGTGCTATAATGGTTTCCAAAAACAGCCTTTTACTTAAGGGTAGAAATAATTTCGAAAATAATAGGCTTGGCGTGGGCATTATGCAAAATGCCAACACTCATTGCTTGAGCAACCCAAGAGCTGATAGAGGCATAAAATGGGATAATTCCGCCGTTAATGTGGTGGCATATTATAAATATTAATTTGACGCCATTAGTCATTAGTTTCATTATTGCTGAGCTACTGTTTTCTCCTCTTTAAAATTGCTCAATAATTGCTTTATGTTAATGCAAGCGAATATTAATGGGGAACGCCGCACAGACAATGAAGCCTCAAATGTTTGTGGCGCTAAATTTGATTCCGACAAAAGCCATTGAACGACAGCCTCGGGTATCTACTCGGGCTTGTTGCACGATATTCCCCCAGCAAAAGAATAGGCATTTTTTTCCCAAAGGCAAAACGCATTACCAAAGGGCCTGTTTATACTCTAAAGGTTTACTTCAAGTCTCTGTTCCTGCATCACATAGACCGTTTATGCACTGGAAACTTCACTGCACCAGCTTTCAGGCAGGAGCAAATATCGGAGGCAGATGAGGAGCACTGGACCAAATGCTCCCCCATGTGGGTTCAGGAAGAGGTGGGGCAACCTGCCACGACTAAAATTCCAGCCTGCAGCCCAGCATGAAACCTCCAGTGCATAATCGGTCATATTAACACCCTTCTTTTGGAGAAGAAGAAGAGCTGGTTTTTATACCCTGCTTTTCTCTGCTCTAAGGAGTGTGTGTGTGTGTGTGGGGGGGGGGGATGCACTGGGCTAAACCAAGCCAACCCCCCCCCTAAAAAGTATTAATTAAACCAGGGGCCATTCTGCACACGTTGGAATTATGCACTTCCAACGTGCTTTTGCAGGTGGATTTCCATGTGCGGAACAGGAAAATATGCTTTTAAAGTGCATTGAAAGTGCATTATCTGACATGTGTGGAATGGGCCCAGGCTTTCTCACCCAGGATTTTGTAAAACCCTGGGATTTCATGATGGCCCTTGAAAGGTTTCCAAAATGGGTGGAAGTTGATTATTTTTTTAGGTATTTTTAAAAATTTGTTAAACATTTATCAGGTGATGTGATCATATATGGTCATGTCATGCTGTGTCGTTCCCCCCTCTCTCCCCAAATGACCAATGATGGGCCTGCAGGGGATGGGAAGGAGAAGGGCCCTGGGTGGACATGCAATCTAGGGATGTGCGCTTTGGGCCACCTTGGACAAAAAACCTATGAAGCACGGCTGTTTCGGAGACAGATCGCCCCAAGACAGTCAGAAGCACTAAATCCCATTACAGATCTGAAGCTGGCGTTCCATGGTGCGCTTCGGGCCACCTCTGGCTGCCTTGGAGTGCTTTGGGGTGCTTCGAGGCGCTTTGGACACAGCCATTTAACTTTTAAAGGAAAGGCGGACCAACACCAGTCAAGTGTGCAGAAGCTGCCTGGTTGCAACCTGTTCCACGCAGAAGGGTGAGGGGAGTGGAGACACCATTTCCTCCCTTCCTCCCTGAGAGGAGGAGGAGGAGAACAATGATGCACCTGCCCACCCCCTCCGCTCCCTTGCCCCCCACATAGCTCACCTGGCTGCCAGCCTCCAGTATGCACCTCAACAATCCACCTCAACGACCCTCCTGCAGAAGCGTGCAAGCCCTGGCCACACCCACACGAACGTCCAGGCAAGAGCTGGTACTACTGCTGCCGCCCACCCACGCTCTTCTCACCCCAGCTCTGGCAGCACCTCCATTGCTCTCTCTCAGCACCTCTGCAGGGACAGCCAAGGCCTCCCACTGTGGGTGGCTTGCTTTTTGCTGCTCTCCCCCAAGACCCTTTACTTTAATGGGCTCCGAAGCGCCGCCTTGGAGATCTCTGAGGCATCCGAAGCAGCCTCCTCTGACGCCGAGTCACACTGAGCCGTCTCTCTCCAAAGCTAGTCTAGATTTTGAGGTAAGTGCATGACCCGAATGTCCACAGCTCTGCTTCCCGACCATATTCTGCATGACTGCATCACTTCTGGGGTTTCTTGAAGCCTGGAGAATGTTTCTGGAGTTTCTCAATGGTAAAAAAGTTGAGAAAGCCTGATTTAAGCCAATGGAATATCGTAGATGGAATATGCTGCCTCGGAGGATGTTGGAGTCTCCTTCTAATGGAAGTTTTTAGGAGGAGATTGTTGAGCACCTTCAGGAACGTGTGACTTTTAAGTACCTGAGAAGGTAGATGGCCCTTTTTGGTCTCTTCGAGGTCTATGTGATTCTGATTACAGATTCTTTTTGATCTGATCAACTACTGGTATAGCAAACCTGAATAAAATCCATTTTTTTCTGGCTTTTATTCGGGGATATTCAGCTATACTGATCAGTTGTGGGGTGGGAGATCTCCTGGCTGCCCCGAAATGACCCTCTCAGGTCACCATGCCACAGCAAGAAGCATCCTCACACCCCACAAAGATCCTGGAGACAACTTCTGTGGCATGTCGGTTTTAAGTGGCCTACAGCAGAAGGTTGTGAGGCAAGGTGGTAAAGCAGCCGACATGCTGTCTGAAGCTCTGGCCGTGTTGCTAGGAGTTTGATCCCAGCAGCCGGCTCAAGGTTGACTCCGCCTTCCATCCTTCCGAGGTCGGTAAAATGAGTACCCAGCTTGCTGGTGGGTAAACGGTCATGACTGGGGAAGGCACTGGCAAACCACCCCGTAGAGTCTGCCAAGAAAATGCTGGAGGGCGTCACCCCAAGGGTCAGAGATGACTCGGTGCTTGCACAGGGGATACCTTTACCGTTATCCCTCAGCCTTTCCTCATATGTCTTGGTCTCCAAACCCCTCACCATCTTTGTTGCCCAGTTTGTCTACATCCCTCTTCAACTGTGGTGCCCAAAACTGAACACAGTCCTCCAAGTGAGGCCGAACCAGAGCAGAGTAAAGCGGTACCATCACCTCCCATGTTCTGGACATGATACAGCCCAAACTCCCATTTGCCTTTTTAGCCACTGAGTCACCCTGCTGACTCATGTTCAGTGTATGGTCTACTAAGACCTCCAGATCCTTCTCACACATATTACTGTAATGATGCATTTGCTTTTTCCTGCCTAAATGCAGAACTTCACATTTATCCCTATTGAAATTCATTTTAGCCTAACCGGGCTCGGCTATCATTCGGAAATAAAATCCATCCATGGTGCTTTCTCGTTTTCAGACAACTAGGGTGGTGATCTCTTTTTTTAAAGCCAACTTTCCCTTCCACCCATTGCAGCCTTTCCCAATGAGCCTTGCCAAGTTAAACTGGCATGGTCCCCGAGGGAGCCTGACATGACGCGGCTTGTAAAACCTATTTAGTCTCTTGGGTGCCTTTGGTGTGAGCTCCATGTGGCAAAAAACACAGCCCGAGAGACAATGCTATCACGGCCCTTTTAAACGCCATTTGCGCTCTTTTTGATGCGCCGCTCCGAACAAATCCTGAGGTGAGATCCATCTCTGGTGCCAGCCTCGTTTTAAAAAAAATGCCATCCAAAAGCAAAAAAAAATATTTTGCTTTGCTCAATTCTTTCCATTGCTGGCGGGAGAGCCGACTACCCAACATTTCAACCTAGCCTGTATCCAAGTTCCTCCGTGCAGCGAGCCAAATTGCATTTTGCAAGATGATTTTTGCTTCTTTTTAAAAAATGCCTTTCTTTTCCCCTCCTGACTGTTGTTGTTACTCTAGAGCATTTCAACCATCTGTTCTTAGGCACCGTAGCTAAGGGAGGGAAGGCAGAAGGCTACAGCCCAATCTTGTCTGATCTCAGAAGCTTTGCCGAATCGGTACTTGGATGAGAGGCCACAAAGGAAGAGGAAGGCAATGAATGGCACACCATCTCTCACTTGCTGGGGGTAATTATATGTCAGTGAAGTTGTTGTTAGGTGCGAAGTCGTGTACGACCCATCGCGACCCCATGGACAATGATCAGGCCTTCCTGTCCTCTACCATTCCCCGGAGTCCATTTAAGTTTGCACCTACTGCTTCAGTGACTCCATCCAGCCACCTCATTCTCTGTCATCCCCTTTTTCTTTTGCCCTCGATCGCTCCCAGCATTAGGCTCTTCTCCAGGGAGTCCTTCCTTCTCATGAGGTGGACAAAGTATCTGAGTTTCATCTTCAGGATCTGGCCTTCTAAGGAGCAGGCAGGGCTGATCTCCTCTAGGACTGACCGGTTTGTTTGCCTTGCAGTCCAAGGGACTCGCAAGAGTCTTCTCCAGCACCAGAGTTCAAAAGCCTCAATTCTCTGACGCTCGGCCTTCCTTATGGTCCAACTTTCGCAGCCATATATTGCAACTGGGAACACCATAGTCTTGACTAGACGCACTTTTGTTGGCAGGGTGCTGTCTCTGCTTTTTAGGATACTGTCTAGATTTGCCATAGCTTTCCTCCCTAGGAGCAAGCGTCTTTTAATTTGTTTGCGTCTCTTAATTTCACCGGTAGATTAGCAACCCTATATATAAACAGGAAAGTCAGCATTGGAATGTCATAGAAAAGTCACATCTCAGTAGAAGATGGCAGAGGGCAGAAGGTTCCAACTTCAGTTCTGGGCATCTCCAGTCGAAAAGAGAGGGATAGACCAATATTGGTTTAGAGCAGGGGTAGTCAAACTGCGGCCCTCCAGATGTCCATGGACTACAATTCCCATGAGCCCCTGCCAACGAATGCTGGCAGGGGCTCATGGGAATTGTAGTCCATGGACATCTGGAGGGCCGCAGTTTGACTACCCCTGGTTTAGAGACTGGGGTTTTTGAACCAACTCTTCTTCTTTTTAATGTTTTATGTAAAAAGCCATGAGCTCTGTCTCTGTCTCTGTCTCTGTCTCTGTCTCTGTCTCTGTCTCTGTCTCTGTCTCTGTCTCTGTCTCTGTCTCTCTCTGAAATCCCTGATCCTCCTTTTATGATGTCATTGGGCCCACATGCGGAGAGCCAGCTTGGACTCTAATCTGGAAAACTGAGTTTGATTCCCCACTCCTCGTTCACAGGCAGCCAGCTGGGTGACTTTGAGCTAGTCACAGTCTTGTTAGAGCTGTTCTCTCAGAGCTCTCTCATCCCCACATACCTTGCACAGGATGTCTATTGTGAGGAGAGGAAGGGTTTGAGACTCCTTCTGGTAGTGAAAAGTGAGGAATACAAACCAGCTCTTCTTCTCTTGCACCACCCCCTCCTCCTTTCTCATTATTCACGTCATCCTTAAGCCATCAATAGCCGAATGGCAGGTAGCTTCAGCACCAAGTTAGAAGACGGGGAAATGGTTGCCGACTTTGATATGCAACTTTTGAGATGCAAATTTCGACAGGCGAAGTTTGTCTTCTCTCGGATTCCTTTCAGTTCTAATTAGAATGTTGGAGAAAAGGAAGCGTGCTCATTAAATCATTAACCTCTCTCTGTTCCTCTTCTGCGGCATTTCCATTTCAATCTGGAAATGAGCGCAGACCAAATCCCAAACCCTGGTTCCCCTTGCCGTGATTTTTAGCTAAATTCAGCCAGGGTCCAAAGTCAGGCTGCTTTAAGAGGAGTCTGAAGGCCTTTTCACCCACAGCTACAATCCTGTGGGCATTTCCGCACATCGGTAAAGATAGCGTTATGCCACCTGAATGGGTGCTGCTGGCCGCCTCGCCCACACCGACACGCTGACACGCCGACACGCCGGTCGGGTGACGGCGCAGCTGCTGTGCCCTCCCCCTAGTGCCTGTGGCATCCCCGGGTGCAAGGGGCTTCTATGATTCTATGTGTAGAATGGTACTGGCTAGATATCAGGAAAAATTTTCACAAGTATTTCAGCAGCAGAATGCCTAAGGAGGTGGTGAGTTCCCCTTTACTGGTGGTCTTTAAGCAGCCTCTTGATAGATACTTAGAATCACAGACTCATAGAATCAGAGTAGGAAGGGGTCTCCAGGGTCATCTAGTCCAACCCCCTGCAGAATGCAGGAAATTCACAGCTACCTGTCCACCCACAGTGACGCCAGATTTTGCCCCACTGTGGATGTTGTAGGCTGTTCCTGGATGGCCTCTTCCAACTCTATGGCTCTATAATTTACTGGCAGAGCAGAAGGTACTTGGTGTCAGGTTCCATGATAAGGCAGCACCATGTACATTCATGTGTGGGTGAGATCGCAGGTAGCAGTGGTTGGGAAAGACTTTTCACTCCCCAAAGAATCACGGAATCACAGAATCATAGAGTTGGAAGGGGCCATACAGGCCATCTAGTCCAACCCCCTGCTCAACAAAGGATCAGCCCTAAGCATCCTAAAGCATCCAAGAAAAGTGTGTATCCAACCTTTGCTTGAAGACTGCCAGCGAGGGGGAGCTCACCACCTCCTTAGGCAGCCTATTCCACTCTGACTGTGATATTTTTTTTTACTGCTATCTAACCTATATCGTTGTACTTGTAGTTTAAACCCATTACTTTCCTCTGCAGCCAACGGAAAGAGCATCCGGCCCTCCTGAGACCGACAGCGGAGACAAAATCTTGAACTCAATGGATTGGGGGGTGTCCACCTTAATACACAGCAGCTTTATGCATTCAAACAATTCGCTGTCAGTACCTGAGGTTGGGTCTGCTTATACCTCCAACGCAAGGGCTTGAAGAAATCCAGGGCTGGGAGGGTCCACGGGACAAGCAAAGACCTAACTTCTGGGCAGGTCTTTTTCCCAAACTGTTTTGGAAACCATGATGTGAGACAATGGTAATATTAATCTAAAGAGGTGTGAAGTACACTGGTTCCTTATACCGTTCCACAACGCTGGCGCATTCTGAACTTTTAATTGCTGCGGCAAGCTGAACATACAATCAGCAGCCATTTTTGGGGCCAAAGCAAACAGTGAGAGAAAGCCATAAATGGCCCCGTTAGTCATGCGAGGGGGGGGAACTGGGTAATTTATCACCCCAGGGTGTTAGCAATAAAAACCATGACCCAAAAAGTTAGTCAGCCAAATAACTTTTGCAAAACAAAACATCTTCGCTGGCATTTCAATTTTCCTTGCACATTTCTTTTCTTTTCTTTTTTCTTTTTGGTGTGTGGTTCATAAATTATGAGATCTACCATAGAAACCCAGGAAGGAAATGACAACACAGAACAACTCCCCTGGTCTCCCTCCCTCTTTCACCGCCCCCACCCCCAGCAAATGTGTTTCATAGTCTGTGTAGCCAGAGGGACCAAGGAACAAAGCCAACACCCAAGGTCTAAGTCAACACGTCCAAGTGATGGTATACTGAGTGGCATGCACGGCTGTTGCCAGCAAAGGATCATGGGTAGGGCCATGAGAAGACAGCTGCGTAATGGACTGGGATGCATCAGGGTCACCACCTGGGATCACAAAGGCATGTCTCAGCTCTTAAGTTTCTTCCCGTCCTTTGAGATGACCCAGGGAAGCCTTACAACATGTCTCTCTGTTTCTGGAGGGCACACCATACAGGGCTTTGTGTGTGGCAGTCCCCATGGTTTGGAATTCCCTTTCCATGGGCATTCATCCCTGTGCATCACTTCTGCTGGAGAGTGAATAGGGATGCCAGGCCCCAGGTGGGACCTGGAGATCAACCGGGATTACAAGTTATCTCCAGACAAAAGAGATCAGTCCCCCTGGTGAAAATGGTTGCTTTGGAGGGTGCATTAGAAGAAGAAGAGGAGAAGGAGAAGGAGGAGTGGCTACGTCGTCACCCTACCTGCATGGCGCAGTGTCGGCGTGTCGGCATGGGCGAGGCGGCCAGCAGCACCCATTCAGGTGGCATAACGCTATCTTTACCCTGCTTCTTCACTGCCTGAAGGAGTCTTAAAGCAGCTTACAATTGCCTTCCCTTCCTCTCCCCACAACAGACACCCTGGGAGGTAGGTGAGTCTGTGACTAGCCTAAGGTCACCCAGCTGGCTGCATATGGAGGAGCGGAGAATCAAACCCGGTTTGCCAGATTAGAAGCCAACAGTCTTAACCATGACACAATGCTGGCTCTTTCTGCTGAGGTCCCTTCCCACCCTAAATCCTGCCAACTCCTGACTCTATCCCCAAATTCTGCAGGTATTTCCCAACCCAATGCTGGCAACCCTATAGGTGAAAGGCTTTTTAGAAGAAGAGTCAGGTTTTATGTTCAGCTCCTCACCACCCGAAGGAGTCTCAAAGCGGGTTATGATTGCCTTTCCTTCCTCTTCCCACAACAGACCCCCTGGGAGGTAGGTGGGCTGAGAGAGCTCTGAGAGAACTGTGATTGGCCCAAGGTCACCCAGCTGGCTGCAGGTGGAGGAGGAGTACAGAATCAAACCTGGTTGGTTCTCCAGATTAGAGGTGGTCGCTCCTAACCACAGCCCCATGCTGGCCGTCCTCATCATGAGAAATGCCCCATCTGACTGAGGTTGCTGTGATCTTGCAAAAACATATTCAAAACTTTATTTGACCTTGATCACAAAGCCCACACGCTCTCGAACAACATACCCAGTCTGCAAATGTGCTTGCAATTTAAGCACGAGTCGAATTTCCAGGTGGCATTCGGTGTTGCGGCTGGCTGAGTTACCATGGCTGGAGCCTGCTGAGTATTTGCCAGCATGCTTGGATCACCCATGGCTGAGTTGTCCCCGGCGGGTCAAGCCTCATTGAGAATCCATTCCAAATAAGTAGCAGCTTAGCAGATGAGCAGTCACCAGCATCCGGACGTCAGTTTCCAAGAGGAAACATGAGATCATGAAAAATGTTCGCGATCCACTTTAGATCGCTTAAGGCACACACTTGAGTTGGGGAGCTATGCAAGCCAAATGCTGGAGGCTGGAGTTGTGAAGCCACGTGCCTTCCCAGATCCCGCCCCAGCAAGATAACCAAGGGGTGCATCTCTTTTAATATTTTTAAATTAAATTATGTTTTTCAGTTGGGCAGTTCAGGCTAATGATGAAAGGGAAAAGGGAAGAAGCACAAAACATCCTGGATTGGATCCTGAAGGCATCCAGCGCTGTGGTCTCTCAGATTTGGTAGTTCACACCATCATTGGTGGTAGAAAGTGCTAAGTGGAGCTTATGGCAACCCCTCATGGGGTTTTCTGGGCAAGAAAGGAATGGAGGTGATTGACCATTGCCTACTGACCCTGGAATTCCTTGCTGGTCTGTACAAGTGCTAATTAGGACCAAACCGGCTTAGCTTCTGAGATGTGATGTCATCGTCCTGTCTACCACATTGGTCAGACCCCATCTGGAATCTTGTGTGTAGTTCTGGAGGCTTCCCTTCAAAATGGACAAGGAAAAAATGGGGAGGGTTGAGAGGAGAGGGATGAGGATCATCCATGGTCTAGGGGACCAAGCCTTGCGCGGGAAGGCAGAGGGACTGGGGAATGTTCAGCTTGGAGAAGAGGAGGTGGAGAGGGGGCAGGATGGCTCTCTTGATGCATTTGAAAGGTTGTCACTTGAGACCAAGGAAAGGTTCCTCTTGGCAGCAGTCATGGCTTTAGACTATGTGTAGATCAGCACCTGCTGAGTATCAGGTAAAAAAAAAAAGCCCACAGAGTAATTCATCAGTGGAATGGGCTGCCTAAAGAGATGAGGAGCCTCTCCTCATTGGCGATCTTCAACCAGGATGCTTGAGGCTGATCCTGCATTGAGCGACGGGCTAGACGAGATGGCCTGCATGGCCCCTTCCAACTCTATGATTGTTGTTGTTACTCTAGAGCATCTCAACCATCTGTTCTTAGGCACCGTAGCTAAGGGAGGGAAGGCAGAAGGCTACAGCCCAATCTTGTCTGATCTCAGAAGCTTTGCCGAATCGGTACTTGGATGAGAGGCCACAAAGGAAGAGGAAGGCAATGAATGGCACACCATCTCTCACTTGCTGGGGGTAATTATATGTCAGGGCTGCACCATCAACTACCTCTGAGCAAAACACCACCGCCCGAGAATCAGTATTTTTGCCCATTGTTTTGGTGCTACCAGATCCACCTAGCGTTGTCCACTCCAAACTGGGAAATGCTCAAGGCTTTGGGGTTGGAGCTTGGGAGGACAGGGTTTGGTAGAGTACAAAGCCACGCCCACCCTCCAAAGTAGCTGTTTCCTCCCAGGGAACTGATCACTCCGGCCTGGAGTCCTCCCTCCGATCTCCGGGCCTCAAACGATTGTTTGCTTTGTCTCGCCTGGAGGTTGGCGACCCGCCTTCCACCACTGCGTCCAAGACAGTTGCATATTAGTCATGCCGGCTCCAGCCCTCCCTGCGCATCTGGCAACGTGCACAGCTATTCATCCCAGTCGACACACGGCCGTGATGGAAAGCGCGGCGGGCACCTAACCCGGCTAATGATGCCCCTGATAAATGCAGCAGCAGCGCAGCGTCACCCGTGCCTTCCCTTTCTTTATTTCCATTATCCATCAGGCTGGGCCGTAAGGGAATGCCGGGGAACTGTGTAATAAGCCACGCTGCTAATGAGGCATAACAAATTTAGGAAGTATCATGTGTAATCCTGATCCCTCATTGACACTATTATCGGGGTAAGGTTTTCAATTCCTCATTTGTTACGTGCTCTGGCACAGATGGGAGCGGACGGGTACGTAGGATCGTCCTTCCTTCCCGGTTACATTTCCAAGGCAGTGGACAGTCTCAGAGACCGTAAAACGCAGCGGTGACATGCTCCGTTTTGCCCCCGTGGCCAGTTCGTGGGAGACCCGCGGCTTGTTCTCCGAGGAAGTCAGACTTTCTTGCTGTCTCAGCGTCCTCGGGATTCAGGGTCTCCTGGCCGTGGAGCTCAAGATAAACAAGCTCGCAGCTTGAGATGGTTCTGAATTTCCCTTTTGCTCTTCCGAAACAGAAGTGGAAAAGCTGGGAAGCTTTTAATGAGTTGGATCTGGGCACGGACAGAGCTGGAGGGAACCTATTCTGGAACGAACTGGGGAATTTGGGGAATAGGGCAGAGGCCATCTGGCCATAGACCTGCGAGTTGGAGTGCAGGCAAGAAATCTCCCAAGAAGTATTTGGCAAAAAAAAAAAAAAAAAAAAAAAGGAGAGAGAGGCAAGAACATTTATTCAAGCAGATCCAGTTCATGTTCAGCTTGCATCCAAAGCAGAGAAAGACGCCAAATCTAAAGACTACTTTCCAGGTCACAAATGGTCAGCTTGTCCGGCATTCCATGTGTGGAGAGACCTGCAGAGACATGGGCCTCCATGGAAGGCCACGCGAAGAAAGGGAGAGGACAGAGGAAGGAGAGGGCAGAGGGCAGCTCCTAGCTGAAGACAAAGCGAGGCATCCTATTCAAGGATTTTTGGCTAAACCTCCAGAAGTTCCTGACAGTTAGAGTGGCTCCTCAGTGGGACAGGCTTCCTCGGGAGATGGTGGGTTCTCCTTTGGAAGTTTTGAAGCAGAGGGCTGGAGAGCCATTGGACAGAAATGCTGATTTTGTGAATTTAGGCAGATTGTGAGTGGGTGGGCAGAAGGAATAGTGTCCATGTTTGGCACTTATGGCCCTTTCTTGTACACCCAGGAAAATACTGATTGATGCTTTGGGGTCAGAAGATGTATTTCCGCCAGCCCAGGTGTGTTTTTTGGGGGATGGGGCATCACCTGGGCATGGAATAGGGGTCACTGTGGGTAGGCAGATAGTTGTGAGTTCCTGCATTGTGCAGGGAGTTGAACTAGAGGACAACTTCCAACTCTGACCATTATATTTGCACTTATATTTGCACTTCCTGCATTGTGCAGGGGGTTGGACTAGATGACCCCGGGGGTCCCATCCAACTCTGTGGTTCAAAGTTGATGACACTTATCTACAGTGATGTAACGACCCCCAACGTCCAGCCATGATGACTTCTCCCCTGCAACATTCTAAAAATCTCCTCTGCTGCTTAGGCACTAGTCTATCATGGGGGAGGAAGGGTCTTAAAAGTATTATTTTCATAGTTATTATTAATATACGCACTATGCAATAAATCGTTAAACCCTAAAACGTCTAAAAACAATCAGAAGAACCTACTTGGCGTAGTGGCTAAGAGCGGAGGCCTCTAATCTGGAGAGGTGGGCTGGATTCCCTGCTCCTCCCCACGCAGCCAGCTGGGTGACCTTGGGCTAGCCACAGTCCTGTTAGAGCTGTTCTCACAGAGCTCTCCCGGCCCCACCTACCTCACAGAGTGTCCGTTGTGGGGAGAGGAAGGGAAACTTGGAGGCGTCTTCTTCTAGTGCAAAGCAGAGTGTAAAAACCTCCTCTTTTTCCATCCCATCCCTCGGAGAAATTATTGGACAGAACTGTTGGAGCCATTGATAGATGCTATTCACACCACACCACTGCAAGAGCACTCTGTTATAGTTACCTTTGCTCAGTCATCTGGGGTGGTTTTCAATTTGACTTTCCTGCTCTTTCAACCTGGAAAACCCTAAGTTTTGATGGTGCGTGCGTGCCTCTTGTCCGTGAATCGAACCCAGGGATTCTTTATTTTGCATCCCTTTCTGATGCTCACACTGAATTTTTCAGCGTCATGACTACTTCAAGAAAGCAGCGTTTTATGTACAAATATACATCATCGCAAAACATATAAATAGCACATAAAAACATATAATGTGAGAACATAAAACAAACTTTTAAAGAAGTGCAGCAGTGAAAAGCAGAGAACCAAAACTGTTGACACAAATATAAGCAAATATATAAAGCAGAAATAAAACGAGGAGTATGGTTTCATTCCTGGGACTCAAGGAGGGGAACTTTACTAGCTGGAGAGTGGTGTGTATACTTAGTGCTGTCAAGTCACAACTGAGTTATGGCAACTCAAGCAAGGAGCTTACAAGGCAAGTGAGAAGCAGAGGTGGTTTGCCTCTGCCTTCTGCAGAGCCTTCCTTGGTGGTCTCTCACCCAAGCCTTATGGTGACCCCAGAAAGGGGCTTTCAAGGCAAGGGAGAAGCAGATAGGGGGTTTGCCATTGCCTTCCTCTGCAGAGCCTTCCTTGGTGGTCTCTCATCTAGCCTAATGGTGACCTCAGCCAAGGGGCTTTCAAGGCAAGTGAGAAGCAGAGGAGGTTTGCCATTGCCTTCCTCTGTAGAGCTTTACTTGGTGTCCTTTCACCCAAACCAAGAAATATATGGCAAAAATAAAAAGGAGAGAGACATAGGTGACCCCAGCAAGGGGCTTTCAAGGCAAGTCAGAAGCAGAGGTGGTTTGCCATTTCCTTCCTCTGCTGAGCCTTCCTTGGTGGTCTCTCATCCAAGCCTTATGGTGATCTCAGCAAGGGGCTTTTAAGGCAGGTGAGAAGCAGAGGTGGTTGGCCATTGCCTTCCTCTGCAGAGCATTCCTTAGAGGTCTCCCATCCAAGCTTTATGGTGACCCCAGCAAGGGGCATCTGCCAGGTCTTTGGCTGAGGTCAGGGCAAGTCAGATCAGTGGCTCCTCTCCAGGCTGAGTTGAAACATCAGGCTACTCCTTGTACCCCCAGGGTAGGGTCTTGTCTGGACGGGGGTGGAGAGTGGGAAAGTTTTTAAATCATTGCCAGAATTTGTTGAATTTAATTGTATGGGGGATTTTTAATGGGGTTTCATTGGGGCCAACGTTGTTACTCGCCATGAGTCACTTGCTGGAGCAAAGAGCTGGAAATGAAAGAATCCATCAAATAAATCAAAATAGAATAAGATTGGCAAGCATATTGGTCCTACGCGGTCAGTAAAAGGATTCCTTTCCCAATAGTAAATGTATGTCAGTTATAAATCATAACCAACCATTAAAAACACACCCTCCTATCCCTTTTCTAGATATCAATCAAAGCCTCTTCTTTTTTTGGAAGGTCCCAGGAATTAAATACATATCTATATGTACTTTTAACCTCCTTGGAGGCAAGCCGAAGAATGAGGAAGCTCAGTTTGTCTTTGATGGTTGGAGGGGGAGGGATCTTCAAAGAGATGATAAATCATCAGAAGAACAATGAGATTCCCTCACACCCTCATATATTTCCCCCCCTAAAACCGCACTAAAGTGAAGATCTAGAAGATAGTGTAGCTCAATCTCCATCTCAAAGGTCTATCGGCCATAGATGTAGGAGGCTCGCCTTTGAGGCGAAAGCTGCTGAATCCTAAAATCAGAACTGTTTTTGCTGATGGGTCCAGGAGTCTGTTTCGATGCCCTAGTTTTTCAGATAAATGTAAGTTCTCCTGGATTGTCCCAATGGGTTCGGCAGCAAAATGACACTATGTCACAGCATCTCCGACGGACAAGCCAGGCTTGGTCTCGTCAGATCTCAGAAGCTCATCAAGGTCAACCCTGGCTACTACTTGAATGGGAGATCTGGGGTCATGAGGCAGGCTATGGCAAACTACCTCATAATGTCTCTTGTCTTGAAATCCCTACAGGGAAGGTACTCCAACAACTCAGTTTGCTCCCAATTGAATTCCGGATGAGGGTTAAGGTTTTGGTTCTCACCTTCAAGGCCATACGTGGTCTGGGCCCAGTGTACCCGAGAGACTGTCTCTCTGCCAACACCCCCAAAAGAGCTCCAAAAGACCCCACCAACACCAACTGGCTCCACCAACATCAACTGGGTAGTGATCCCTGGCCCCAAAGAAGAATGTTGGTCCTCAACAAGGGCCAGAGCCTTCTCTATCCTGGACCCCACCTGGTGGAATGAGCTCCCTGAAGAGATCAGGGCTCTGCCTGAATTCTCACAATTCCACAGGGCCTGCAAAAGGGAGCTCCAACCGACCCAATAACATCCACTGGTCCCCCTCCTACTCAGACACCCCTCAGACACCCAGAGGATGGTATAAAAATCAAATAAATAAATAGATAAATGAATGAATGAATGAATGAATGAATGAATGAATGAGCTGTGACTTAGCAGCACTTTTCACCACCACCATGTTGTGGCACTAAGTGACCTTTGGCATGGAATTCCACGTTTTCTTGGCCAATGTATCTTCCATAAATGGTGTTTATGGAGATGACTGGACTACATAGACCAGACTTTCTAAGCTAGGGTTTCTTGAAATCTGGGGGGTTCTTGATGGCCCTGGAAGAGTTTCCCAAATGGGTGGGAGTTAATTATTCTTGATATTTTCTTTTGTTAAACATGTATATGATCATGTATGGTCATGTTGATCACTCCCTCCCCAAATGGCCAATGATGGGTCTGGAGGAGTTGGGAACGGGGGGGGGGGCTGGGGGGCATGTCCACAGCTCTGCTTCCCAAGCATATTCTGCATGCTCGGCCACTTCTGAGGTTTTTCAGAGCCTGAAGAATGTATCTGGAGTATACAGATCATCAATAGTAATAAAGTTGAGAAAGGTTGCCATAGACAGAGGGCACATATAAGGAAGGGTCAGCAAACATTATCCCAGCATCATCTAATTCTGCCTGGTAACCATCCCATTCCACTCAAAGGATTGCCAGCTCTTGGGCAGCAATCTTCAGAAGAATGGAGGGGAAGGAGACTTGCTGGAACAGCAACATCTTTTCTGGTTATACAACCATAGGCCACGATACTCTATTGTGGGACGCTCTAGCATTTGCCCCAAACTCCATGGTAAATGCCATAGAATTTCAGGGAAATGCTAAAACGTCCCACTATGTAGTGACATCACTTCCTGTGCTGGTGGGGAATGTGCATGTGTTGGTGGGGCAGTTGCCCGACAAATGTAGACAAATCCTCTAGCCATTTCCCCCTCACTCAGTCATACCTTGAATTACTAATCCTAGAAGAAGGAAAAATGAAAAACCGCCTGGGGTGAGGAAGGGAGACTGAAAGGCAGTGGAAGAGTTATGCCATTTGGATCCACCTTCGATTTCTCCTGGGGAAGAATCAGGGAAGGTCCAGGTGGGCCAGGCCCAGTTCTGTGCACCATCAAGTCACAGCTGACTTATAGCCCTTAACCAAGGCAAATGAAAAGTAGAGGTGGTTTGCCATCACCTTCCTCTGCAGAACCTTCCTTGGTGGTCTCTCATCCTAGCCTTAAGATGACCTGAGCCAGGGATTCTCAAGGCAAGTGAGAAGCAGAAGTGTTCTGCAGTGCCTTCCTTGGAGGTCTCTCATCCTAACCTTATAGTGACCCCAGGAAGGTAGAAGCAGAGGTGGTCTGCCATTGCAATCCTCTGCAGAGCCTTTCTTGGTGGATTCCTTTCCAAATACTGACCCTGCTCAGCTTCTGAGGCCCGATAAGATTGGGCTGTACCATGTCATCTACCATTCCCCTGCCCTGGCCTAACTTGTTATTAATTTGGGGTCTCATTTAATCTATTACTTGCATTACTTGTGTTAATAGAAAACAATCTAAATACACAGAAAATTTTATTTTGATTTCTACCTTATTTCCATCAAACAATTATATATCCTATTTAAGACACAATAGCATATAGGCTTCATAGTTCTGCATATATCTCTAGTTTTTGCTTTGTACTTGTGACACATAGTAGTTATCGGCATTATGGTGACTTTATATCATCCACGAGGGCCCAAATTCTTGAATGAGTATGGGACACCCCTATAAATACCCCCATCCTTGATTTCCCTCACAGGGAGCGATATCATTACGTTGCAACATCATGACAATGCTCTGGTATTCGGGCAAGACCTCTATGGTAAAAAGGGCTCCTGCCATAGAGTCCTGCCCAAATACCAGAATATCATCTAGTTATGGCTGGTGTGATGACTTCACTTGCTGCGTGCACCAGAAGTGACATCACCACCTTGCCAGTGCACTGGCATTTCCTCTTAAGACCATTCACTGATGAGCTGATTGATGGTAGGGAGTGCAGCCTGGTAGCGGGAAGAACCCACCACCACTGGAGGGGCCAGTCAAGCTTAGCCGAGTATTGGCAATGACGGTTGCTATCATAAGGATCTGCCCTTGCCATTTTGTGTACAAAGAGGCAGAAAGCAAAATTTGGAGACAGGCACGGATAGGAGGGTTTTGCTCACCACAGGAGACCCCCCCTGCGATAGCCATCGTAGCTTGCCACGTTGTGTGTGGCCGCCAAGAATCGTTTCTTCTCCCTGTGCTTCTCCAGCTAATGACGTCTTTTGTCAAAGACAAAAAGAGAACGCCGCGAAGCAAAATCATTGGATTTTTATCTCTTTTTGTCTTTGGAGTGCTCCATTGTCCCCACAAAAGGCAGAAAAGCATTCTTGATACAGGAGCTCAGGAAGGGGAAGAAGGAGAACAAAACGAGGGTCACCCTTTCCCCATGTTTCACAACCCGACTTGGAGCGAACACGAGCTTCTTCAGGGGTTTTTAAAAAAGCAATCAGAAATCGCACCAACTAATTAGTTTCTTTAATCTGGGAAGCAGAAATACCTCCTCTTGACTCTTCTCTTTCTCTTGCCTCTGCAACACCTTGAGGATCAGAAATCTTCATTGGGGATTATAATATAATAGGCAATTGAAATGCCATTTAGATATTATTGAGCTGAATGTATCGCTGTGTGCTTAAAGTCTTCTGTTCTCCTGAAAGCTATTGTCAGGGCTGAATGTACACCCCAGTTCCACGGGAGGACCCCAAAGTGGCATCAGCTGCAAATCTCAGCTTCATTTGTTTGCTTAACAAAAAGAAGTTGCTGGCCCTTATGACATTCTTGGAAGCATCTGATCAACACCAACCTTTAATTATTATGTATTTTAACTTTGTATTAAGCTGTCCTGAGTCCCCTGGGGAAGGGCAGGGTAGAAATCCAAAAATAAATAAATAAAATCAATGTTTAAATGTTTTACTTACGTGAAGGAGAATAATTGTGATGCACGTGTTTCGAAAGAACATGGGAAGAGTCTACTGAATCAGACCATTAGAACACCCCATTGTGTCTGGATTGGTGGAATTTGGGGGAGCAGCCTAAGGAGGGTGGAGTTTGGAGAGGAAGCTCAGCAGAGAGTTCACCCACTAAAGCCGCCATTTTTCCTAGGAGAACTGATTTATGTAGTCTGGAGATCAATTGCAATTCCAGGAGAAAAAGAGGAGTTTGTTCTTATACCCCGCTTTTGTCTACCAGAAGGAGTCTCCAAGCGGCTTACAATCGCCTTCCCTTTCCACTACCCACAACAGACACCCCGTGAGGGAGGTGGGGCTGGGAGAGCTCTGACAGGACAGCTTGGTCAAAACAGTTCTATCAGATTCAGGATTGCAACTAGCCCCAGGTCACCCAGCTAGGTGCATGTGGAGGAGTGGGGAATCAAATCCAGCTCTCCATATTAAACTCCAGGCCCAGTGGTTCTCAACCTTCCTAATGCCATGACTATTTAATACAGTTCCTCATGTAGTGGTGACCCCACAACATTAAAATTACGCAAGTGTTCTTTCACAGAAATTAAACCGAAACTGACCAATGGCGTGAAGATCCATTGTTCATGATTGCATATAAATTGATTGTTTTTTCCCCCGCGGTTTCTCAGTTCAGCTCTGCCTCTTGTCCCACCATGCCGATCTCACTCTTTCCCGCTGCTCCCAACAAATGCTCTATCTCGATCTACCCCGCAAGGCTGTTGTGTTAATGGCTTCCCCCCACCCCCAAGCTAAGCTGCTTGCCCTGCCGCGACCCAACTTTTCTTCTGCTTCTTCTGAAATCAGCTCCACTGGGAGGAAGGGTGAGAAAATAATAATAATTTTGACCACAGCCTCTTTGAAATACCGTCGTTTCCCTTAGACATCAATTGTCTCTTTGATGCTATTTTTCCCCAGTTCACACCCAATTATCTAATACCTTCCTATTTAAATATGTAATGTATATTCCTATACGCACATACAGCTGGCTGTAAAATGATCTACATTGAAATTACGTACGATGGTTTTTTAAATAAAAAGAATAGACATAAACTATTACATAATGGGGCATTTTCTGCTGATGGTATCCTCCCACTCGCCCCAAAATATCTGTGTTCATATAGGACGGGGACAGGGGAATTCAGAGGGTAGATTTATATGTGATGCTGCCTGAGGGGAAAAAAATCACATCATGCGACTTTCCACTCATGCAAACTGGGCTGTTACCCTTGTGAAACAAAGGAAAAAGGAGAAGATGAGGTGATTTTTTTTTTACCCCACTTTTCACTACCCAACAGAGTTTCAAATCGGCTTACGATTGTCTTCCTTTCCTCTCCCCACAACAGACATCCTGTGAGGGAGGTGAGGCTGAGAGAGCTCTGAGTGAACTGTGACTGGCCCAAGGTCACCCACCTGCCTGTGCCATCCTCCAATCAGTCTTCCCTGTTGAGTTCTCTCCCCTCCCCAGCCTCCGATCTCAACCCAGATTTGGCAACCATAGCCTGCGTGGTGTTGTGGTTAAGAGCGGCAGCCTGTCATCCGGAGATCCGGGTTTCATTCCCCGCTCCTTCACCTGCAGCCAGCTGGGTGACCTTGAGCTAGTCACAGTTCCGTTAGAGCAGCTCTCACAGAGCAATTCTGTCAGGGCTCTCTCAGCCCCACCTCCCTCATAGGGAGTCTGTTGTGGGGAGAGGAAGGGAAGGTGATGGGAAGCCGCTTTGAGTCTCCTTTGGGCAGTGGAAAGCAGGGTATTAAAAACAAATGTTCTATGCTGGGTGAGGCTGAGAGAGCCCTGATATCACTGCTCAGTCAGAACAGTTTTATCAGTGCCGTGGCGAGCCCAAGGTCACCCAGCTGGCTGCATGTGGTTGAGTGCAGAATTGAACCCGGCATGCCAGATTAGAAGTCCGCACTCCTAACCACTACACCAAACTGGTTTGCCCTTCCTAACCATCTTTCCCCTTTCACTTCCTGTTGCGTGTTGCATCGTATTAACAAACTGCGTGCATCCAAAATATGCGATTCTGCTCCGTTCGTCCCACTCACTGTGTACATCCAGCGTGGCCAATGGCCCAGGACAATTGGCGTCTCCCTTCCCATTTGCAACGAAGAAACACAAAAGCTTGAATTGGAGGAGGAACCGAAGCAGTTAAAAGCTTGGGAGGGAACTCCGTCGGGGTGGGAGAAGTCATTTCCTAATGGACATATGCTGGGTGTAGAAAGCAGGGAGGCGTTTGCGAGGAAGATAATGCAACGCGGAGACAAAAAGCGGAGTGGCGGGCGTCATCGGCTCGGATTATGGAGATTAAAAGGGCATTTGAATGGTTCTGTGTATTACACTAATACGGAAGGTCGGTGGGAATCGGACTTGACCGGCGTCCTTGGATGGTGACCATGACCGTGGGGAAATTAAATGCATCCAGGGCTGACCCGATTGGCAGTGAACAGGTTACGTTAAAGAGGAAACAACAAAAAGCGAGGAGGGCTGAAATACTGTTGCAACAACATGAGTGTGTGTGTGGGTATGTGTGTGCGTGCATGCGTATGTGAAAAATGCTAACTGGTCACAGCTGAGCGGAACATCAGGCCAGAGCGGAACAGTGATGGAGAGCCAGTTTGGTATAGTGGTAAGGAGTGCGGACTTCTAATCTGGCATGCCAGGTTCGATTCTGCACTCCTCCATGTGCTACCAGCTGGGTGACCTTGGGCTCGCCACGGCACTGATAAAACTGTTCTGACCGAGCAGGAATAGCAGGGCTCTCTCAGCCTCACCCAGACTCCTTTGGGTAGAGAAAAACAGTATATAAGAACCAACTCTTCTTCTCCTTCAGTAATATCAGGGCTCTCTCAGCATCACCCACCTCACAGGGTGTCTGTTGTGGGGAGAGGAAAGGGAAGGTGAATGTAGGCCGCTTGGAGACTCCTTTAGGTAGAGAAAAATGGCATATAAGAACCAACTCCTCTTCTTCTTCTTCTTCTTCTTCTTCTTCTTCTCCTTCTTCTATGGTTTGTCACTGCCACCCTCTGCAAAGCCACCTTGGAGTTCCTTGGCAGTGTCCCATCCAAGTACAAGGCTGACCCTGCTTGGCTTTCCAGATCTTATGACAGTGTTTCTCCAGTTTTTAACCATTGAGAACCCCCCTGAAACATTCTCAAGGCTTCAAGAAACCCCAGAAGTGGCCTGATGGTGCAAAATATGGTTGGGAAGCAAAGCTGTGGACACGCCCACCCAAGGCCCCTCCCCTTCCCACTCCCTCCAGGCCCATCTTTGGCCATTTTGAGAGCGGCGTCAACATGACTATACATCCATTCATCCATAGGGTTGGATCCTACTAATTTTCTCCATTCAGTCTTGCCCGGTTCCACTTCTGACTGCAATGGATCAGGATCTGAAGCTCGGTTTCCCCATCGCTTGGTCTCTGTAAAAATGGGATAAACTATCAGGACAGAGTTTTGAATCCAGCAGGACCTTTAAGACCAACCAAGCTTTATTCGAGGGATAAGTTTTTATGCGTATCTGAAGAAGTGTGCATGCACGCAACAGCTTATGCCTCGAATAAAACTTAGTTGGCCTTAAAGGTGCCGTCGGATTCAAAACTCTGTTCTGCTGCCTCAGACCAATCAGGCTACCCGTCTGGGCTGTAAGATGCCCATCAATAAATACACAGCCAATACTTCCATGGAAATCCTTCCTTCCTTCCTTCCTTCCTTCCTTCCTTCCTTCCTTCCTTCCTTCCTTCCTTCCTTCCTTCCTCCCTCCCTCCCACTATTCTGAACACTGCTTCCTTCCTTCCTTCCTTCCTTCCTTCCTTCCTTCCTTCCTTCCTTCCTTCCCTCCTTCCTTCCCTCCTTCCTTCCCTCTGCCTCCCTTCCTTCCTCCCTCCCTCCCTCCGACTATTCTGAACACTGCTTCCTTCCTTCCTTCCTTCCTTCCTTCCTTCCTTCCTTCCTTCCTTCCTTCCTTCCTTCCTTCCTTCCTTCCTTCCTTCCCTCCCCTCCCCTCCCCTCCCCTCCCCCTCCTTCTTTCCTTCCTCTTCCTCTCTTCCTCTCTTTCTCGTTTCCTTCCTTTTTTCCTCCCTCCCTCTCTTTCTCTCTCTTTTCCTTCCTTCCTTCCTTCCTTCCTTCCTTCCTTCCTTCCTTCCTTCCTTCCTTCCTTCCTTCCTTCCTTCCTTCCTTCCTTCCTTCCTTCCTCAGCATTTCTTGCCTACAAAAACAGAGGAACAGACCTCCCCTTATGGATTTATTCCAAGATTGATCTGAGAGTCCTATATACTTTATGCTTTAGGATGCTTAGGGCTAATCCTGCGTTGAGCAGGGGGTTGGACTAGATGGCCTGTATGGCCCCTTCCAACTCTATGATTCTATGATTCTATGATTCTATGATTCTATACGCAGTGCTCTAAACAGGGACAATGTATGCAGATAAACAGATCAAAACGGATGTTGAAAGTGAAGACCAACCTCTAACAGTGTGTTCCTGGTCCTTTCAGGAAGAGATGAATCCCTGTTTACACCCACGCTGCCCTCAGAGGATCAGTTTGCTTTGTCTTGTTCTTCAAACATCTAACATTTTTTCCCATTGTTATTGTATGCCTTTCATCTCCGGTAAACAATTGCTTTTTCATACGCCGGGTGTTAGCTGCAATTCAGAATGGCTTTTGTTGCAGACCCAACCTGATCCAGCAGAAGTTTTTCTTTCCTCTCCTCCGACCCAGACTTTATGAGTTACATTACGGAGGTCAAGAGAGCGGTTCACCATGGCCACCATCAGCCCCTCCTTCATGAATCTGCTCAAGCAGATCAGAGACCCCAAAGATAAGTTGCTGAATTATTCTCACCCTATACAAAAATCCTCCACCATACAACAGGTGTCTCAGCTCCATCTGTTTTGGCCCTCAGCCAACAGGGATGGATGGAAAGAGTTCTGAATTGTTATCATGCTGGGATTCCATCACAGGTCATTGTGAAGGAGACCTAGGATCAAGATGGAGCTTAAAGGATCAGCCACATCTCCTCTTGTTAAAGGGCATCTTCCAGGTACAATTGACCCATGGGATTTAAATAAAACGACAATAGCTTTGTCAACGCTGAAGAAGTGAGCAATTAATGTTGGTCTTTATGGTGCTACTGGAATGTTACTCTTTTCTGTTATTCAACGCTGGTAGGAAAAGGAAAGGTCTTGTATGCATATCTTCATTTCCTGGGGCTTCTGATGAAAGATCTGAAGATAAGTGGTAGAACATCTGCTTTACATGTGGAAGGTTCCAGCTTTAATCTCCAGGTTATAGGGCCAGGCTGTAGATGTTGTGAGAGACTCCATGTGGAGTCCCTGGAGAGCAGACAATATCTAAACTCTGCAAGCAAGGTCCATAACTGGCTTCTAGATATGAGGACTAAAAGGAGAGTCAATATTTAGAGGGAGGAACTGTCTCAGTGATTTGGCTACCTTGTGAGACAGGATGCTGGACTAGATGGACCACTGGTCTGACCCAGCAAGGCTCTTCTTATGTTCCTAGGATGCTGAACTAGATGGACCACTGGTCTGATCCAGCAGGGCTCTTCTCATGTTCTCAGGATGCTGGACTAGATGGACCACTGGTCTGATCCAGTAGGGCTCTTCTCATGTTCTTAGAATGCTGGACTAGATGGACCACTGGTCTGATCCAGCAGGGCTATTCTCATGTTCTCAGGATGCTGGACTAGATGGATACTGGTCTGATCCAGCAGGGCTCTTCTGATGTTCTTAGGATGCTGGACTAGATGGACCCCTGGTCTGATCCAGCAAGGCTCTTCTCATGTTCTCAGGATGCTGGACTAGATGGACACTGGTCTGACCCAGCAGGGCTCTTCTCATGTTCTTAAGATGCTGGACTAGATGGACCCCTGGTCTGATCCAGCAGGGCTCTTCTTGTGTTCTTAGGATGCTGGACTAGATGGACCCCTGGTCTGATGTAGCAGGGCTCTTGGACTAGATGGACCACCGTCCTCATCCAGCAGGGCTTTTCTCATGTCCACTTCTTACAGAACTGTTGCTGAATGGGAACACTAGTTGACCTCTGGGCTTGTTGCAAGCTCTGGTACCAGTGTCCATGTTCACATTAGAGGTTGCATTGTTGTGGGTGAGGAGATTGTCTGTGCACAAGAAAAGGCTTTCCCCCCACCACCTGGGAAAGAGAACTGTCATTAAAGGTAAAGGTATCCCCTGTGCAAGCACTGAGTCATGTCTGACCCTTGGGGTGACGCCCTCTAGCGTTTTCATGGCAGACTCAATACGGGGTGGTTTGCCAGTGCCTTCCCCAGTCATTACCGTTTACCCCCCAGCAAGCTGGGTCCTCATTTTACCAACCTCGGAAGGATGGAAGGCTGAGGCAACCTTGAGCCGGCTGCTGGGATTGAACTCCCAGCCTCATGGGCAAAGCTTTCAGGCGGCTGCCTTACCACTCTGCGCCACAAGAGGATCTTGAACTGTCATTATCCAGTAGAGAATGTAAGGCACTGATGATGCACTGAACAGTTTTGAGTTGAGAGCTATACATAACAACCTGTGGTGTTCTGTTATTGCCTCTTTGAGGCCTGTCTTCCAACATGTTTTCTCTGAGTATCTTTCTAACTTTGTCAATCTGTGTCTTGACCTCATTGGCTGGGTACTTTAGTTCCAAGAAAGTTTGTGGTAGATCCTTCAGGTAGGAATCTCTGTCTGTGGGATTGGAGCAGATGCGGTTATAACGCAGAGCCCGTCTATATACAATGGATCATTTGGTACGCTTAGGATGGTAGCTAGAGGCAGGTAGGTATGTTTGTCCGTCAGTAGGTTTTCGGTGCAAGGTGGTCTTGTAGGCATCCATCGCCAGTTTGTGATAGAATCCATCAGCAACAGCATTGAAAAAGGCCCCCCCCCCATCATTCGGCTTTGTCAATTTGTATCATCAACTGGGGAGTGACAGCCCGAAGACAAAGTTAACAAAGGAAGTGGAGAGAAGCTGTCTGATGGTAAGAGCTAAGAAGGAAGAAAAGACATTTCAAGCAAGATTTGACAAAGTAATGCACTGACGGGCAGGAGAACTTCTTGGAAAATACATCAAGCGGGGGCTCGTACACAGAAAAGAAAATAACATTTGTTTGCTTTTTAAAGAAAGGGGACATGAGAAATGAAAAGCATCTATCAACACTGATATACTTGCGTTTTTTGAAGCCCTTGGAAAGGTAGACATGTAAAACACATTTCATTTCTTCTAAATGGTACTGCTTTACTCTGCTCTGGTTTGTCCTAACTTGGGGTACTATGTTCGGTTTTGGGCACCCCAGTTGAAGAGGGATGTAGACAAACTGGAGCGTGTCCAGAGGAGGGCGACAAAGATGGTGAGGGGCTTGGAGACCAAGATGTATGAAGAAAGGTTGGGGGAGCTTGGTCTGTTTAGCCTAGAGAGGAGACGACTGAGAGGGGATCGGATAACAGGCTTCCTCAGGAGGTAGTGGGTTCTCCATCTTTGGAGATTTTTAAACAGAGGATAGATAGCCATCTGATGGAGAGGCTGATTCTGTGAAGGTTCAAGGGGGTGGCAGGTTACAGTGGATGAGCGATAGGGTTGTGAGCATCCTGCATGGTGCAGGGGGCTGGACTAGATGACCCAGAAGGTCCCAACTCTATGATTCTGATTCTAAGCCTTATGGTGACCCCAGCAAGAGGCTTTCAAGGATAGTGAGCAGTAGGGTTTGGTTTTTAAACAGAGGCTGGATAGCCATCTGACGGAGAGGCTGATTCTGTGAAGGCTCAAGGGGGTGGCAGGTGACAGAGGAGGAGCGATAGGATAGTGCAGGAGATTGGACTAGATGGCCTGTATGGCCCCTTCCAACTCTATGATTCTGTGGTTCTGTGATTCTATGAATGAGCTCCTGAGAAAGCTGAGGGCCCTGATGGAGCTGTCACAGTTCTGCAGGGCCTGCAAGAGGGAGCTCTTCCACCAGGTCTGTGGTTGAGGCCAGAGTGAGGAAGATCTATGGGCCCCCCTATGAGTTAGCCAGTATAGCAGTCTGCTCTGCACTAACCTCTGCATGTAGGGTGGCCTGTCAGGCTGGAAGGGGAAGAGGCATAAGTCCACTGCCAGGAGGAGTTAAGGTAACTGGTTTTATTGTTTTTATTGTTTCATGTTTAATGATATTTATTGTAGGGTTCTTGTCTGCTACCCGCCAAGAATGGAGGGCTACAAATCAAATTATACATAAGCAAACAAACAAACAAAATGAAGTACTTGCACCCCCCAAAAAGAGAAGAAGGTTGTAATGTAACCTCCATTTGCAAAGACTTTGTATGTTGGTGTTCCGCTTGCTTGGGGGTCATAGCAGGGGCTGCTTCCCTCTTTAGGTGATGTTTGTTCATTTCTTCAAAAACATCTGGTCAGCCAGTGTAGAAATGGAATGCTGACCAAGATGGGTGCCAGGATCCTAGTAAGCCCAGGGCACCCAAAAAAGTGGCCAAGCCTTGGATAGGTCACTATTTAGACTTGCAGGTCACCATTTCAGAAACACGGGGGACCACAGCCGGACGGACAAATATTTGCACAGCATTTTCTTCTTTTAAGGTAGCATTTCTTCCAGCCTAGATGGTGAAACTGCAGAGCAATTGTGCCAGCCTCGTTTTAATACAAAATAATGCATTTGCCATGCCAAAGTCTTATTGTTAGAAAAGCCTACCCTCCTGACTCATACTAAGACATCAGAAGGAAGAAATGAACAAAGCTTCCCCTGAGGAATTTCAAACTAGATTGATGCTCCCCATGGGAAATGCTATCCTTGCTCTTGTGATTACTTATGGCTGAAAATATACTTAGAGCAGCCAATTCTGTGACAACTTGAAAAAGTTACATCATAATATAAATACAGTCGCGTATAACATAACTAGAAGTGACAAGGTAAATGAAAATTTGTTCAAAAATTTGAATGTCTTCTAAGAACGTTAAGAGAAGCCATGTTGGATCAGGCCAATGGCCATCCAGTCCAACACTCTGTGGCACAGTGGCCAGAACCTTGGGCCCATCAGAAGGTCTACCAGTGGGACAATAAAAACATAAGAGAAGCCATGTTGGATCCAGTCCAATGCTCTGTGTCACACAGTGGCCAAAACCTAAGTGCCCTCAGGAAGTCCAGCAGTGGAGCCATAAGAACATAAGAGAAGCCATGTTGGATCAGGCCATTGACCCATCCACTCCAAAACTCTGTACCATATAGTGGCCAAACCCCAGGAGATCCACCAGTGGGTCCCTAAGCACATAAGAGGAGCCATGTTGCATCTATTCCAACACCCTGTGTCACACAGTGGCCCAAACCCGGGTGTCACCAGGAGGTCTACCAGTGGGTCCATAAGAACATAAAAGAAGCCATGTTGGATTTATTGATTTATTTATTTATATGACCACCCTCCTAAGGTCTCAGGGTGGCTCATATGAGTAGGATTAAAAACACATACAAATTATAAAAACTTGTACAGATTTAAAATTTTAAAATACACCAGGCCAGTGGCCCATCCAGTCCAACAACCAGGTGCCATCAGATTAGGTTCACCAGTGAGGCTAGATCTCCAGAAGCCCTCCCAGTGTTTTCCCTCAAAATACAGAGCATCTCTTGCCCCTCAGTTTTTGCTTATCATGGCAGGGCCTCATGCTCAGACAGTTTTCCCCAAAAATACAGAGCATCTCTTGCCCCTCAGTTTTTGCTTATCATGGCAGGGCCTCATGCTCAGACAGTAAAGTTTGGGAAAAGAACTGGTGGGTGGAACATTATGGGAAAAGATGATGCTTCACGGTCCCTGACCACGAGCCATTTGGGCTTTTAAAGTCATGGATCCGGGTTCTGAATTGTACACCCAGAATCAAACAGGTAGCTGATGCAAATCTTTCAGCACAGGAGTGATAAAATGACCACCAAGGAAGAAGGGCTGTTTTCTTGTTCCTTGCTTTTTACTACACAAAGGAGTCTCAAAGTGGCTTACAGTTGCCTCCCTTCCCTACAATAGACACTGCTGCTTTAGAAGGCCATCTCATAATACTCTGCTGAGGTCCCTCCCCAAATCTTACCCTCTAAAGTCTTTGCCGCCCATTCCCCCAGGATTTCCCATCCCCCCCTTCAGCAATCTTAGTGATTGAGATATAGGTTTCTAACCTTACTAATGTATCCCCCTTTCAGGGAGTGATTGAAGCTAGGTTTAAGGACCTTTACATAGATGACACTATAATTTCTTGGCCCAGGTGACCCCGATCTCATCAGGACTCAGAAGCTAAGCAGAACCCGGAAGCTCCAGCCAGTACCGGGATGAGACCCCCCCCCCCCAAGGAAGTCCAGGGTTGCTAGGCAGAGGCAGGCAATGGGAAACCATCCCCGAACCACTCTTGCTTTGAAAACGCTATGGGCTTACCATACGTTGGCTGCGGCCCTCTTCCCCCCTTGTCCCCTGCCTTCCCGCAGCTTCCCCACCCGAACGAGAATAACCCATCACAGGGCAGATGTCATCCTGCAGTCCCCTCCAAATGCCAATGGTTGATTTAACAGCCGTTTAAAAACAACGTGGAGCATGTCAAGGATGCTCCTCGAAGGCGCTAAATCAAAGTTTCTCAAGACGGATTAAGGGCTAGCCTCCGAGTATCAGACAAAAAATCTCAAGAGCTGCTTCTTTCGCGGCGATTTACGACCACCTTGTTGGAGAATTGCACACGGAGCCCCTCCGGAGTCGGAGGGGGAACAGAGATGAACAGCAGGCCGATGCCGTCATATGATTCAATACGTTGCGGAGTAGGGGTCTGAGCATGTGCGCACGGACGGTCCGTTTCCAGGCTGGCTGCCTTGCAGGACAATAATCTCCCCGTAATCTCCCCGCTATTTAAATCATCTTTATAATAACACAACTTAATGTAACATCCCCCCATAAAGTTCTCGGGGCATTTTACAGGAGGCATAAAGCACGGGGCGGGGGGAGGCAAGAAGGATATTTTAACTTATGGATCCACCAACCTCCAGGCCTTGAAAGGCCCCTAATGAGGCTGTTATCCCCGTCCCCAAATTGACAGCTTAACAGTTTTAAGTAGTACCGCTAATAATTCACTGAGGCTTTAAGAAATCTTCCGCGATAAAAGCCACTTCCTTAACTAAACATTTGGATGCGCTAAGGACAAGTCCCTATTTCCAGGTTTATAGGGCCGGTGGGGGGAAGGAAATCTGGCTGCTGTGGGCTTTCCTGATTTAGATCGCGTCACTTAAAAGCACTCCGACGGGACGGATTTCAGGATAAATCCCCAGCCATTTTCTCCTTTCTTGCGATCGTCCCTAGTAAGAAAACAGGTTGCAACAGATTGTTTGAGCCACCAAAATACTTGAATTTTGAAGTGTAGTTTGCTGCCTTAGGACAGTGATGTGCTGTGACTTCTTAGGGATGCCAGCCTCCAGGTGGGACCTGGGGATCTCCTGGAATTCCAGCTCATCTCCAGACTACAGAGATCAGTTCCCCTGGAGAGCATAGATGCTTTGGCAGGTGGACTCTGTAGCCTTTGACCCCATTGAGGTCCCGGTATTCCACAGGTTCTATTCTCAAATCTAGAAACCTGATGGTCAACTAGGAACAGAAAGGTCGGATGTCTGTACAATGTAAATCATAAAAGGATCTAAACATTTATTGTGCGCAACTTGCAAAATTAAGAAGAAGAAGAGTTGGTTCTTATATGCCGCTTTTCTCTACTCGAAGGAATCTCAAAGCGGCTTCCAATTGCCTTCCCTTTCCTCTCCCCACCACAGACACCCTAGGAGGGAGGTGAGGCTGAGAGAGCCCTGAGATTACTGACGAAGTAGAAGAGTTAGTTCTGATATGCTGCTTTTCTCTACCTTAATGGGTCCCAGAGAGGCTTACATTCACCTTCTCTTTCCTCTTCCCATAACAGACACCCTGTGAGGGAGATGAGGCTGGGAGAGCCCTGATATTACTGAAGAAGAAGAGTTGGTTCTTATATGTCACTATTCTCTACCCGAAGGAGTCTCAAAGCAGCTTACAATTGCCTTCCCTTTCCTCTCCCCACAACAGACACCCTGTGAGGTGGGTGAGGTTGAGAGAGCCCTGATATTACTGAAGAAGAAGAGTTGGTTCTTATATGTCGCTATTCTCTATCCGAAGGAGTCTCAAAGCAGCTTACAATCGCCTTCCCATTCCTCTCCCCACAACAGACACCCTGTGAGGTGGGTGAGGCTGAGAGAGCCCTGATATTACTGCTGGGTCAGAACAGCTTTATCAGTGCTGTGGCAAGCCCAAAGTCACACAGCTAGTTGCTGGTTAAGAAATTAAAAACATACATAAAGCCCATAGATCATTCATAGAAAAATATCATGCACACCATATTTTGTCCATTTATCAGATCATGGTCTCCAATACCTCTCAAGCTGCTTGAAAGTCCCAATGCGTGCCCACAAAGCCAGAGCATACGTGAAACCACTGGCTCCATGGCAATACCCTGGCAGTCTCCAGTGGCTCGAGAGATGGAGACCATGAGCTGATAAATGGACATTTTCTATCAGTTCCGTCTTAATTCATTTTGCCATCCTAAAAAAAGGAATTCTATACCGTTGTTTATCTGATCAGCTGCTTTATGTACTTGTAGCATTAGACCTCTGAAGAAGACCCCTTTTGGGTCAAAACATGTTACGTATAAGTTTTAAATATGTATTACTTGGTATAAAGTTCAAACTGATATGAAGGCAGGGATTCCTAAACTTGTTGAGCCTGAAGGCCACTTTGGAATGCTGACCTAAAGCATTAGGCACAATACAAAATGGCTGTCACAGGAGGCGGATCTAATTACAAGATGGCTGCCACAGGAGTACCACTGTCAGGGTTTGACGCTATGAATAAAGGTAAAGGTAAAGGTATCCCCTGTGCAAGCACCGAGTCATGTCTGACCCTTGGGGTGACGCCCTCTAGCGTTTTCATGGCAGACTCAATACAGGGTGGTTTGCCAGTGCCTTCCCCAGTCATGACCGTTTACCCCCCCAGCAAGCTGGGTACTCATTTTACCGACCTCGGAAGGATGGAAGGCTGAGTCAACCTTGAGCCGGCTGCTGGGATTGAACTCCCAGCCTTATGGGCAAAGCTTTCAGACGGCTGCCTTACCACTCTGCGCCACAAGAGGCTCATTGAATATCTAACAGTAAAAACTGAGATTTCAGTCAGAGTCTCTGTTTAACAGATTGCCTTTAAAGCCACAGAGCCAATCAGAAGCCCTGCTTGGCGAACCCACCTGGCCACACCCACTTGGAAGGCACCAGAAGAGTTGATCCTGCGTTGAGCAGGGGGTTGGACTAGATGGCCTGCATGGCCCATTCCAACTCTATGATTCTATGATTCTAGAGTTGTTAGTGGTAGCTCTGGTGCCCACAGACTACATGTTAGGGACCTCTGATAGCAGCCATGCATTGACATCAAGACACGCTGGCCTCCCTACTTCAAACCACCAACAGGGACCCCTTCAAACTCTGCAAAAAACCATAGGAAATAAATATTAGGGGGCTGTTCTTAATGTAAGGTTATTTATTGTCATGATTTTACTACGCATGACTTCATAATGTTGTTAACTGCTCCGAGCTGATAAGATGGGGCAGTATACAAAAAAAATTATTATTTAACTTGTTACCCACACAATAGTATGTGATTAGCCAAAGTGGTGTCATGGTTAACAGCAGCAACTTCTAATCTGATGAGCCAAGTTTGATTCCCCACTTCTCAGCATGCAGTTAGCTGGGTGACCTTGGGCTTGCCACAGTCCCGAAAGAGCTGTTCTGATCGAGCAGTAAGATCAGGGCTCTCTCAGCCTCTCCTCCCTCACAGGGTGTCTGTTGTGGGGAGAGGAAAGGGAAGGCAACTGTAAGCTGCTTTGAGCCTCCTTCGGGTAGAGAAAAGTGGCATATAAGAACCAACTCTTCTTCTTCTTCAGTAATATCAGGGCTCTCTCAGCCTCACCTCCCTCACAGGGTGTTTGTTGTGGGGAGAAGAAAGGGAAGGCAACTGTAAGCTGCTTTGAGCCTCCTTCGGGTAGAGAAAAGCGGCATATAAAGACTAACTCTTCTTCAGTAATATCAGGGCTCTCTCAACCTCACCTCCCTCACAGAGTGTCTGTTGTGGGGAGAGGAAAGGGAAGGTGACTATAAGCCACTTTGAGACTCCTTTGGGTAGAGAAAAGTGGCATATAAGAACCAACTCTTCTTCTTCTTCAGTAATACCAGGGCTCTCTCAGCCTCACCTGCCTCACAGGGTGTCTCTTGTGGGGAGGGGAAAGGGAAGGTGAATGTAAGCCACTTTGAGACTCCTTCTGGTAGAAAAAAGCGGTCTAGAAGAACCAACTCTTCTTCTTCCTGCATTACAGGGACAATCCAGCACAGTCTTCACTGGGAATCCATATTGATGTATGTTCCACCATGTATAATTCCATGATTGCTCAAAGGAGTGCCTAGCCCAGCTATCATGATTCATGTCAACATGAACTTCCTTACTCTAGAACTATGTGAATATATATATATATATATATATATATATATATATATATATATATATATATATGTGTGTGTGTGTGTGTGTGTGTGTGTGTGTGTGTGTGTGTGTGTGTGTGTGTGTGTGTGTGTGTGTGTGTGTGTGTGTGTGTGTGTGTGTGTTTCAAAGACCTTGAGGTGCAAAAAAGCTGAAAACTAAAAGACATTGCTATCTTTCACGGCCAAGATGAAGTTCAGGTTCAGAAAACAAACTCCAAGTGGTCAAGAAGGACCGAGCCTGTCTGGGTTTTGTAACGAAGCTGCCTGCTGGCTAATTAGGCAGACAAATGGGAGCCACAACCAAACTGAGAATTAGGGAGCAGGGGGAAAGTGGAGGGAGGAGAAAGAGGAGTTATTCTTTGGACTAATATAAGATATGCAGATCCCAGCCGGTTCTGGCTTGTCCTTTTATTGCAGTCATCTTTCATGGTAGCAAGCCTGTTTTCTCTTGAGAGATAGCCAAGAGAATCACGACACCTCCGGGTACCAAAGGCTTCTCCTACGGAAAAACGCCCCCCAATGGCCTCTTCATCATGGACGGGGTCATTAAATAGGCTTGCTGGGGGACCCTTATTTCAGTGGAACAAGCAGTAACTGCCGAGGGCCCAGTTTCCAACCAAGCGTTAGGGTTGCATTTTATCCTGGAGCACCACTTGCCTAATGATGATACTAATTCACCCTCCTCGAGCATGAAAGTGGGCTAGGAGATCTCCAGAGAAAGAACATAACAAGAGCCTTGCTTGATCAGGCCAGTCGTCCATCTAGTCCAGCATAAGAACCACCCTGCTGGATCAGACGAGGGTCCATCTAGTCCAGCATCCTGAGAACATCAGAAGAGCCCTGCTGGATCAGACCCTAGGTCCATCTAGTCCAGCATCCTGAGAACATCAGAAGAGCCCTGCTGGATCAGACCAGGGGTCCATCTAGTCCAGCATCCCAAGAACATCAGAAGAGCCCTGCTGGATCAGACCAGGGGTCCTTCTAGTCCAGCATTCTAAGAACATCAGAAGATCCCTGCTGGGTCAGACCAGGGGTCCATCTAGTCCAGCATCCTAAGAACATCAGAAGATCCCTGCTGGGTCAGACCCTAGGTCCATCTAGTCCAGCCTCCTAAGAACATCAGAAGAGCCCTGCTGGATCAGACCCTAGGTCCATCTAGTCCAGCATCCTGAGAACATCAGAAGAGCCCTGCTGGATCAGACCAGAGGTCCATCCATTCCAGCATCCCAAGAACATAACAGCACTGCTGGATCAGACGAGTAGTTCATCTAGCCCAGCATCTTCTCTCACACAGTGCTCAATCTGTTGCTCTGGAGACCCTACAACAGGGGCACAGAAGCCAAGGCCTTCTCCTAATGTTGCCTCCTAGGCTCTGGAATTTAGAATCTTAGTGCCTCTGAACATGGAAGTTCCATTTTGTCATCATGGCTTCCATGAATCTGTCTAATCCCCTTCTAAAACTGTCTATTCTTGTGGCCATGACACTATCCTCTGGCAGCGAACACCACATTTTAACCACCTTCTGTGTAAAGTAAAAGTAAAAAGCCAGCTTGGTGTAGTGGTTGGGAGTGTGGATTTCTAATCTGGTGAGCTGGGTTTGATTCCCCTCTCCTCCACATGCAGCCAGCTGGGTGACCTTGGGCTCTCCACAGCACTGATAAAGCTGTTCTGACTTAGCAGGAATATCAGCCATCCCTCAGGGCCATTTCGCACGGCTTCAAAATAGCACAATGGTTGCTAATTGGAAACGCTACTAATTTGCCATAACCCACGACGTCGTAGACAATCTGCAACAATCCTGAAACCGACCCGCCATAAGCGCTTCGTTGTGGCGCTTTCAGGGGAATCCAGAAAAGTGGATTCACCCTCCGGATAGCGATACACTCCTGCAACCAATCTGCAACACTAGCGCTAAAGACCTGTGTGTTACCATTGTAGCTGGTTCTTCAAAGTCCCTCCCCCTGGATCTCTCCTCCAAACTTCCGGCGAAGCGATCGCCATTTTTTTTTCTCGGAGCGAGCGGGGATAAACGCACCGGCGAGCCTCTTTCTGTTTAGAGGCTTCCCTGGCTTCAGTCCTTCACCTTTAGTCACTAAGCACAAACCACTTAAAAGCCCGTTTGCTGAAATAAAGTCCCTTTATTTTTTACACATAAATTCAGCCGAAAATCGAGCCCGTGAGAAGGGGGGGGGGGATTTTTTTTTATCACTCGAGGCAGCGTGCAAACGATCATACAATCAAACGACAGCTCACATTAGGCAGCTGGATGGGTCTCTCCATAGCAACGAATCTACACAGATTCGTTGCTATGGGTCTGTTTTTTTTTTTTAAAACCTTCCTTAAAGGGAAAGCGGCTGTTTGGGAGCATGCTAACGGCTGCCCATTGGCTGCTTGACGGCCAGGGGCGGGACGAGCTTGGCAATAGTGCTTCCTTTCTAGCGATTTCTGCCGAGACCGGAACCCTGTGGGAAACGCTAAAAAACGCAACTGATTCCACTACAAAGCCAGGTGTGCAAAACGACGAATTCCACTATTTTAAATGGCGATTTTTCATTCCGCAAACAATTTGCAACAAAGATCCCCGTGCGAAATGGCCCCCAGCCTCACCCACCTCACAGGATTAGGGTTGGGCGATTCGGCCGCTTCAGCCGCAGCCAGCGCCACGCCAAGGGGGGGAGGGCGTTGCCGGCAGCGGTGTGACAGTGGGCGCAACCAAGCAGGCGCGGAATTCCGCGCCTGTGTGGTTGCGCCCGATGTCACGCTGCTGCCGGCACCGCCCTCTCCCCTCCCCGCAGCGTGGCGCAGTGCTGGCTGCGGCCGGCGGGAACGGCCGCTTCGGTAGCCGAATCACCCAACCCTACACAGGATGTTTGTTGTGGGGAGAGGAAAGGGAAGGCAAATGGAAGCCGCTTTGAGACTCCGGGTAGAGAAAAGCGCCATATAAGAACCAACTCTTCTTCTTCTTAATCTACTTTTAGTCCTGGAGCAAAGTCTGCCCCCCCCCCCAGAACTGGCACCAAAACAATGTATTTATTTATTTATTTATTTGACTTCTATACCGCCCTACCCAACAAGCCGGCCCAGGGCGGGGTACAATATAAAGATTTAACACAATCAGTTACAACAAGTAACATTTGAGCTTAAACTTACTTTTAAAAGCTGACACAAACAGGTTAAAATTCAGCAGTAGCCTTTCACCTCTCAGAGCAGGCAAGAGTAATTTTGAGGGCCATTCCGCACCGGGATCCTTGTAGCAAATTGTTTGCTGAACGAAAAATCGCCATTTTAAATAGTGGAATTGGTCATTATGCATACCTGCCTTTGTAGTGGAATCCAGTTGCGTTTCTATCGTTTCCCACAGGGTTCCAGTCTCGGCAAAAATCGCTAGCTAGGAAGCGCTATTGCTGAGCTGTGTCCCGCCCCTGGCCATCAAGCAGCCAATGGGCGGCCGTTATCATGCTCCGAAACAGCCCCCTTCCCTTTAAGGAAGGTTTAAAAAAGAACAACACACACCCGTTGAAACAAATCTGCATTGATTCGTTGCAACGGAGAGACCCATCCAGCTAGCAGGTGGTGTTTGAGCTGCCGTTTCATCATTGCCACGCTCCCCCCGAGTGAAAAAAAAATCCCCCCCCTCACGGGCGCTATTTTGGGCCAAAAACAGTGTGAAAAATAAAGGGAAAATAAACCAGCAAACGGGCCTCTGTGTTGCTTGTGCTTGGTGACTTTAAACAGAGGGACTGCAGCCGGGGAAGCCTCACTGGGTAAACGAAGGCTTGCCGGTGCGTTGATCTCCGCTTGCTCGGAGAAAAAAAAATGGCAATCGCTTCGCCGGAATATCAGAGGAGAGAGCCAGGGGGAGGGACTTTGCAGAAACCGCAACAATGGTAATGCACAGAGCTTTTCCGCTAGTGTTGCAGATTGGTTGCAGGAGTGTAGCGCTTTCCGGAGGGTGAATCCACTCTTTGGGATTTCCCTGAAAGCGCTACAATGAAGCGCTTTTTGCGGATCGGTTTCAGGTGTGTGGCAGATTGTCAACGACGTTGTGCATAACGGCAAAACTGTAGCGATTTCAATTAGTAACCATTGTGCTATTTTGGACGAATGCGGAACAGCCCTGGGTTTCTTCCACTCATTTTGCTGTGGCCCCAACCAGAAGTCTTGCAAATTAAGAATTGTGGACGCAGTTCCAGATCCCTTGTGAGAAAGGACGGGATAAAAATGTGTTAATGCAGAAAAGCATTCAACAAACATATCGCATTCATGAAAACCCGTAAGCCCCGCCGTGGCAAACAACATCAAAACAATAAAAGCCTCAACGGTTAACATTCAGCTGAGCAAGCTGATCAAATAGCCAGGATTTTATAGAAAGCGTATGCTTTGGTTCAATCCGTAAACGCTTCCTTGACATCAGCCCTAGATTTCCAGCACTACAGAGCAGGGCTTTGGTCTGGGCCAGGTGTTTTGTCAAGACGAATCATAATAATAAAAAAAGGAGAGATGAAAAGGCATATGGGGGGGGGGGGGGACAGACTGCAAGCAAAGTACATTATTATTTGATTGGAAAGTTTGTCACTGTTTCCTATTAGTCATTGGACGTGCCCTTTGCAGAGAAAAGGAAAACAACCGCCAGTAAAATTTGGTTAGAGCAATGAGATCTTGACAGATGCCACTTCAGTTGCCAAAATCAACAACAACAGCTCTATTGTGTGTGTGTGAGAGTGACAGAGGTTAAAACAGCAGCTTGGCAGTTTGGGATCTTTGGCTGGTCCCTTTATTACATGCATTCAGTAGTCCTAGGACTATGCCGAATTAGCAGAGCAAAACTGTCAACCAGCAACCTGGCCTAGACTCCATCGTTCCTCTTCTGCACAACTCTGGAGAGTCCGCTTGGTGTCGTGATTCGGAGCAGTGACCTCTAATCTGGAGGTCACCCAGGCAGACAGCTGGGTGACCTTGGGCCAGTCATGCTTCTCTTAGGGCTGATCTCACAAGGTGTCTGTTGTGGGGAGAGGAAAGGAAGGCGATTGTGAGCCACTTTGAGACTCCTTCAGGGAGAGGAAAGCGGCAAATAAGAACCAACTCTTCTTTTTCTTCAGTAATATCAGGGCTCTCTCAGCCTCACCCACCTCACAGGGTGTCTGTGGTGGGGAGAGGAAGGGAAGGCGATTGTGAGCCACTTTGAGAGTCCTTCAGGGAGAGAAAAGTGGCATATAAGAACCAACTCTTCTTCTTCTTCAGTAATATCAGGGCTCTCTCAGCCTCACCCACCTCACAGGGTGTCTGCTGTGGGGAGAAGAAAGGGAAGGCAAATTTAAGCCACTTTGAGATTCCTTTGGGTAGAGAAAAGTGGCATATAAGAACCAACTCTTCTTCTTTTTAATTTTGCAAGTTGCACACAATAAATGTTTAGATCCTTTTATGATTTACCTTGTGCAGACATCCGACCTTTCTGTTCATTTTTTAGAATTCATTTTTCTTGGATCCCAAATGGATCAGAGTGGTGGTCGCAATATGGAAATTAAACATCAAATTGCTCCGGGTCGCTCAGCCACGATAAGCTTGAACCAAGTATGGAAAAAACAAGGACATAAGCCTGATTGCCAAATGTAGATTTGTTCCGTCTATCATATTTCCAATAGCCCCTTAGAGCTGTGAAAGCTGGACAATGAAGAAATCGGACAGGAGGAGAGTCGATTCATTTGCACGCTGGTGTCAGAGAAGGCTCCTGCAGATTCTGAGGAGAGCAAAAATCACAAAGACGGAACTACTAGAGCACGTAAAGCCTGACCTATCCCTGGAAGGCAAAATCACGAAACTTTGGCTCACTTACTTTGGCCATATCATGCGATCCAACCCAAGAGAGACAGCAATTCTGTTGGAACTGGTCAGTTGATAAAAGGAAACCAAATGGACAAAGAATGCGGTGGTTAGATACGGTCAAAATGGACACTGGCAAGACCATTACAGAGGAAAGGATATGCAGTAATGGGTTTAAACTACAAGTACAACGATAAAGGCTAGATATCAGGAAAAAAAATTCACAGTCAGAGTAGTTCAGCAGTGGAATAGGCTGCCTAAGGAGGTGGTGAGCTCCCCCTCACTGGCAGTGTTCAAGCAAAGGTTGGATACACACTTCTCTTGGATGCTTTAGGATGCTTTGGGCTGATCCTGCGTTGAGCAGGGGGTTGGACTAGATGGCCTGTGTGGCCCCTTCCAACTCTATGATTGGAAGACACGGAGACAGCAAAGCCGTAGGCCCGCCAAGAGCCGGATACGACTGAACGGTTAACATCCTCATCATCAACCTTGAATCTGATTCGGTCTCCAACCTGGAGCCACTGCTCTTAACCATTCCACCAAGCTGGCTCTCAAGAAGACCAGGGTAGCTACGTAGAGGCAGGCAAGGACCAACCAACTCTGAACATCTCTACTCTTGAAAGCCCCATGAGGGATCGCCATTCATTAATTAAAATAATAATTATTATGAATGTGTTTCTGCTCAGAGCCTCTATTCGCTGCCGCTCGTCCCCGAATCTGCTTCACCCTCCGACCCCGCGCCGGATCGTGTGCTCTGCAGCCCGGGCGCCCACATGAAGCAAAAAGTTTGCACGAGTGCGCTGCTGGAGGTCTTGCTTGTCACGTTGCGTTTATTGTCACCGGGAGGCGAAGTTCTAAAGGATTGTCTCCAGCACTTTTGGCGAGACGCGTGCGCTTGTGACAGTGACGAGAGAGGGAATGTGACACAACGGATGTCTCTTTATCGGAGGTGGCTCATGCCAACATTCGTTTCTCTACCTGAGGGGCGGAATATCTTTTCTGCTTGACATGGTCCTTCACTTTGGCAGATTTCAAGACAGGGGAAGTCGTATTTTGGGAAGCTGCTAGCCATGGAGGCAGGGCCTTCACTTCATGTCTGTGTTCCAATCTAGTTGGGACTCTTGTCATCTTGTGATCCTAACCCCTAGACATCCCTCCATTCCCAACCCCCGTTTTTGGGCAAAAATTAATAATGAATTAATTCTGAGCTGGAACCCAGATTTCCTAGGGTGCCATATTCTCTTGATTTCCCAGGGTGTCATATTCCCTGCCAACAAAAGCGCATCTAGTCCTTGCTAACAAAAGTGTGTCTATGGTATTCCCAGTTGCAATGTACGGCTGTGAAAGTTGGACCATAAGGAAGGCCGAGCGTCAAAGAATTGTGGCTTTTGAACTCTGGTGCTGGAGAAGACTCTTGCGAGTCCCTTGGACTGCAAGGAGAACAAACTGGTCAGTCCTAGAGGAGATCAGCCCCGACTGCTCCTTAGAAGGCCACATTCTGAAGATGAAACTCAAATACTTTGGCCACCTCACGAGAAGGAAGGACTCCCTGGAGAAGAGCCTAATGCTGGGAGCGATCGAGGGCAAAAGAAGAAGGGGACGACAGAGAATGAGGTGGATGGATGGAGTCACTGAAGCAGTCGGTGCGAACTTAAAGGGACTCTGGGGAATGGTAGAGGACAGGAAAGCCTGGAGGATCATTGTCCATGGGGTCACCCACTCCTCTTCCATATGCAGCCAGCTAGGTGACTTTGGGCCAGTCACAGTTCTCTGAGAGCTCTCTCAGCTCCAACTCCCCCACCTGTTGTAGGGAGAGGAAGGGGAAGGTGTTTGTAAGCTGCTTGGAGACCATTATAGAGTCATAGCTGTCTTGGGGTGGCCAAGGGGTAGTCAGGGAAACGGTATATATTGCCTTCTCCTTTTTCGATAAAATGTTGCTTTTACATCTGAGAATCAGCTCTTTCATGCAGACCTGTGGGGAGTCAACATGGGACCGTTCCCTTAGTCTATCACAGCTTCGGTCTCTGTGGAAACCTTGTGGGGGGGGGAGTTGCATTTCTCATTTCTAATGTTATTTTTGCATGGCTTGCTCGCATGTGAAAACGGCATCGAAGTGGCATCAAAATGGTGACACTGAACAGAGTCTCTCAATGACAACATGTGTGTGCGTGTGTAAAGCTAACAACGGTAGAAGATGAAAACAAAAATATGCAAAATTGTTTATGGCTAGATCTCTGGTGGAAAGATATAGTACAAGGGTAGTCAATCTGCGGCCCTCCAGATGTCCATGGACTACAATTCCCAGGAGCCCCCTGCCAGCATTCGCTGGCAGGGGGCTTCTGGGAATTGTAGTCCATGGACATCTGGAGGGCCGCAGTTTGACTACCCCTGATATAATAGGTCAAGGCTGAGGATAGCTGTAAAGCAGGTGTTTCCCAAAGTGGGTGGTAGGCCGCCCTCCGGGGGCCGTGGAAGGTTCCAGGGGAGCCGTGAGGAATTTGGGGGCAGCGGTGTGACTCTTTTTGCTGCAGCTGTGTTTTCCTAGCAAGAGACTTGTGTTATGGCTCGTCATTGCCTGCCTCTGGGTAGTAGCAAACCTGGATTTACATGGCGGTCTCCCATCTCAGTCGGGGAAGGAAGAGGGAAGGAGAGGGGAGGGAAGAGGTTTGCATGTGCATTTGTGAGAGGGAGGGAGGGAGGGAGGGGAGGGGAGATGGATTAGAATCATAGAATCATAGAGTTGGAAGGGACCTCCTGGGTCATCTAGTCCAACCCCCTGCACTATGCAGGATGCTCACAACCCTCTCGCTCATTCACTGTCACCTGCCACCCCCTTGAGCCTTCACAGAATCAGCCTCTCCGTCAGATGGCTCTCCAGCCTCTGTCTAAAAATCTCCAAAGATGGAGAACCCACCACCTCCCGAGGAAGCCTGTCCCACTGAGGAACCGCTCTAACTGTCAGGAACTTCTTCCGGATGTTTAGATGGAATTCCTTTTGCATTAATTTAATCCCATTGGTTCTGGTCCGTCCCTAAAGGACTCCGGAGCAGGTATGTGTCCCACGTACCTGTGAGAGCCTGGGTTTCCCTACTTTTATTGAACTCGCCTCAAAATTAGTACTATTATGGGGCCTTTCGCATTGGCCACACATTTTCTCTCAGGCAAGATTGGGTGCCAATTCCCAGGCAAGCCTGAAGAACGTTCCGGAAGGCCTACAGGCGGAAACCGACGGCACAATGGCTGAGGCTGGAGAGAAATCCCTTCAGAGAGAACGAACCGACAGTGGCAAAGGCCTTTTAATAGGCAGAGGCGGAGGATACGAGAGTGGCAGATGCCACACGCCGGCTTGGACAGAAGCCGTATTGAACCCATAACATTTTAACATTGTGTGGAGAGAACCGGTTAATGCTGTGTTAAATTCTCAAAGCTCTGGGATTGATATGCGAGCAATATATATCAAGGAGGCCTGGCCATTTTGTTCCTCTCATTGGCGTCAGTTTTTTTTGTTTTTTTTAACGGGTGTCGTAAAAGCGGTGTCCTTTATTCGTAGGCCTGTGTGCCAATTCGGCATCAATCAAGCAATTGGATGGCTATCAGCAGAGCTATTTGATAGGTTTTAAAAAAAAAGACAGATAAACAATGAATAGGAAAGCAATTGGGTCATTAGAATTAAAAAAGCCACCCAAATGAAAACGATCTCTTTCCATTATCCTTTTTTTTAAAAAAACGGCTTGGCCCCTCGCCTCCATTCTGGCTGGCAGAAACGGAATATTTTGTGCAACGGATCCGATGAGCCTCGCATTGAACCAGAAAGCCTCTCTTGACGCTGCCCGTCGCTGTGACTGAGGAGGAAAGCATGTTGAGTCGACAAATGGCAGGCCAAAAGAACAGACTTTTGCAAAGTCGGGTTCCCAAAACTGCAGGCAGGATCGTGAAACTTCCAAGAATGTCAACTGATCTCCAAATGACAGAGTCCAGTTCCCCCGGAGAAAGTGGCGACTTTTTAGGACAATCCCAGGTCTCTTAAGCATTACCCGGCACTTGCTCTTTGATCCGTTCAGGATTGGCAAATTCCCTTCTGTAAGTCTCCCTCTCTCTTAAAAATTGTGGCACAGAGAGAATTATTAGCGGGATATTTGGGGAATATAGCCCCGTGATGGAAGCATGAACCTGAGTGCCGTAAATAAATCTCTGAAGAAGAAGAAGAAGAAGAAGAAGAAGAAGAAGAAGAAGAAGAAATAGAAGAAATAGAAGAAGAAGAAGAAGAAGAGTTGGTTCTTATATGCCGCTTTTCTCCACTTGAAGGAGTCTCAAAGTGGCTTACATTCCCCTTCCCTTTCCTCTCCCAACAACAGACACCCTGTGAGGTGGGTGAGGCTGAGAGAGCCCTGAGATTACTGAAGAAGAAGAAGAAGAAGAAGAAGAAGAAGAAGAAGAAGAAGAAGAAGAAGAAGAAGAAGAAGAAGAATTGGGGCCATTTCGCACGGGGATCTTTGTTGCAAATTGGTCACTGAATGAAAAATCGCCGTGGAATTTGTCGTTTTGCATACCTGGCTTTGTAGTGGAATCAGTTGCGTTTTTTAGCGTTTCCCACAGGCTTCCGGTCTCGGCAGAAAGCGCTAGAAAGGAAGCGCTATTGCCAAGCTCGTCCCGCCCCTGGCCGTCAAGCAGCCAATGGGCAGCTGTTAGCATGCTCCCAAACAGCCCCTCTCCCTTTAAGAAAGGTTTTTTTTAAAAAAAAAACAGACCCATAGCAACGAATCTGGGTAGATTCCTTGCAACGGAGAGACCCATCCAGCTGCCTAATGTGAGCTGTCGTTTGATCGTATGATCGTTGCCACGCTGCCTCAAGTGATAAAAAAATCCCCCCCCCTCTCACGGGCCCGATTTTCAGCTGAATTAATGTGTAAAAAATAAAGGGACTTTATTTCAGCAAACTGGCTTTTATGTGGTTTGTGCTTAGTGACTAAAGGTGAAGGACTGAAGCCAGGGAAGCCTCTAAACAGAAAGAGGCTCGCTGGTGTGTTTATCCCCGCTCGCTCGGAGAAAAAAAAATGGCGATCGCTTCGCCGGAAGCTCAGAGAAGAGAGCCAGGGGGAGGGACTTTGAAGAAACCGCAACAATGTTAACGCACAGGTCTTTATCGCTATTGTTGCAGATTGGTTGCAGGAGTGTATCGCTTTCCGGAGGGTGAATCCACTTTTTGGGATTCCCCTGAAAGCGCCAAAACGAAGCGCTTTTTGCTGATCGGTTTCAGGAGTGTTGCAGATTGTCTACGACGTCGTGGGTTATGACAAATTAGTAGCGTTTTCAATTAGCAACCATTGTGCTATTTTTAAGCCGTGCGAAATGGCCCTTGGTTCTTATATGCCACTTTTCTCTACTTGAAGGAGTCTCAGTGGCTTACATTCCCCTTCCCTTTCCTCTCCCCACAACAGACACCCTGTGAGGGAGGGGAGGCTGGGCTGAGAGAGCCAGGATATTCCTGCTTGGTCAGAACAGATTTATCAGTGCTGTGGCGAGCCCAAGGTCACCCAGCTGGCTGCATGTGGGGGATCACAGAATCGAACCCAGCTCGCCAGATTAGAAGTCCGCGCTCCTAACCGCTACACCAAGCTGGCCCTCTAGAAACCACACATTCAGACAAAAATAATACATACACAGGAACAGGCTGATCACTTGCACCTCAATGAAGAACTGTCATGTGCAATTTTTTCCCCAGCAAAATGAAAACCCTCAGAGAGAAGGCTATCCGTTTCAACATTCAATGGACCCAGAGCAAGTGTGTTTGCTGCCTGTACTGATAAACATCACAAGCAATCTTTATTTAGAAGGTCTTTCTGCTGTCTGATTGACTTCGCGGTTCTTAAGCTAACTACACTTATCTGACATTTTTGGATAGGTAGAGTGACAGTCCCAAGAGGCGTCAGACTGTCGTCTTTTTTAAAGCCACTACACGTGTTCTGTTCCACCCATGGGCAAAGATTAGGACTGGGGTCCCCAACATGGCACCTTCTGGTGCCATCGAAGCTACCAATACCTTTCCTGGTGACCATCAAGTGGTTTTAGAAATTTAGCGGTGCCAGGTGAGAGACAGCAAGGTGTAGTGGTTAAATGGAGTGGCCTCTAATCTAGAAAGCTGGTTTTGATTCCCCGCTCCTCCACGTGCAGCCAACTGGGTGACTTTGGGCTAATCCCAGTCCTGTTAGAGCTGTCCTCATAGAGCAGTTCTCTTAGAGCTCTCTAGGCTCCTCCCGCTTCACAGGATATCTGTTGTGGAAGGGAAGGCAATTGTAAGCTCCTTTATGACTCCTTCAGGTAGTGAAAAGCAGGGTATAAAACCCAAATCTTCTGCTTCTTTCACTTCCCTCCAACAGGGTTTCTGATTGGTTGTGCAGATTTTTTAAAAAGTTTCTCTGACAATAGCTGCCACCACAGCACACAGATCTTTGACCATGAGACTCGAGGAAGTTGCAGCAGCCATTTTGTGTCTGGCTCTGCCTCTTGTGGCAGCCATTTTGTAGCTTCACCTACCATACAGTCACAGAATCCCAAGGATTTCAAACAGAAATATACTGTGCAATGGACTCTTAGGATGCTGGACTAGATGGACCCCTGGTCTGACCCAGCAGGGCTCTTCTGATGTTCTTGGGATGCTGGACTAGATGGACCCCTGGTCTGACCCAGCAGGGCTCTCCAGATGTTCTTAGGATGCTGGACTAGATAGACCCCTGGTCTGACCCAGCAAGGCTCTCTAGATGTTCTTAGGATGCTGGACTAGATAGCCCCCTGGTCTGACCCAGCAGGGCTTTTCTTATGTTCTCGGGATGCTGGACTAGATGGACCCCTGGTCTGACCCAGCAGGGCTCTTCTTATGTTCTCAGCATGCTGGACTAGATGGACCCCTGATCTGACCCAGCAGGGCTCTCCAGATGTTCTTAGGATGCTGGACTAGATTGACCCCTGGTCTGACCCAGCAGGGCTCTTCTTATGTTCTCAGCATGCTGGACTAGATGGACCTCTGCATCTAGACTCAACCTCCCACAGTGGTATCCCAGAGTGAGGGATCAGAAGGCAAGAGGAAAGAAAATCTACTGAGGTCGTCATAATAGTCATCAGAAGCCAGAAGAAGATCTACTGAGGTTATCAGGATGGCCATCAGAATGTAGGAACAAAGAAGATCTACTGAGGCAGCAACTAAAGAGAGACTTCTGGCCCCATATGATGATGTCATCAGCCAGTGACTGGGGGACAGGCTGCTTGCATTGGGCAGTCCAGAGCATCACCTGGGGCTGGTAAGCAACTGCTTAAAGAGGATCACCTGGCCCAAGGAAACAAGCCGGGCTGGGCTTGGCCTCAGTGCAGGGTTAATTGGGTTAATGGGGGAGGGTTTATTGGTTTCTCCATGGTGGAGGAGGTGGGACAAAGCCAGAAGAGAGAAAGAACAGGAGGGTTCCACAGGCAGTGAGAGTGAGTGCTGCTCCAGGGGAGAAGGACCTATGGCCCACCTGTGGCATCTGACTGAGCCCATGTTTTGAGGCCTGAGGGGGACAGGTATGGCGAGCATGATGTCAGAGTGGGTGGGGGGAAACACTCAGAGGGGGCCCACTGACATACTTACTAGTGCTACAAACTTGGAAGTGATAGCAACTGATTGGCTGGACTGCACACCCTGCAAACTATGATATCTTGCATCTTTGGTGTAACTGGAGCCACTCAAAAAAACAAAATGGCAGCCAGTGATGCAGTTGAATAACATGCATTCTTCTAGTCTGTGCACCATATGCATGGGTTGTATGGAATGGTGATGAAAGGGACTGTTGCTAAAACTAAAATGTTGTGTGTGGTTTTTGGTGGAGAACTGCGTGTGATAAGGCATGTTTTTTTCTTCGACTGAGAGGTTAGGTTCAGCATATTTTAAGAAGCAGAAAAGAGGGCATGTTTTCTGGCTTACTACTTCTATCTAGAGAACAGCTGGGTTTTGTACTCCACTTTTTACTACTGGAAGGAGTCCCAAAGTGGCTTACAATTACCTGTCCTTCCTCTCCCCACAACTAACACCCTATGAGTTAGGTGAGCCTGAGAGAGCTCTGGCAGAACTCTGATGGGCCTGAAGTCGCCCAGCAGGCCTCACATGTCTCAAAGTGGCCTCTCCTCACAACAGACACCACCCTCATTAGGCAGGTGAGGCTGAGAGCTCTGAGAGAACTGTGAGTGGTCCAAAGTCACCCAGCTGGTTGCATAGAGAGAAGGAGTGGGGAAATCAAACCCAGTTTTCCGGGTTAGAGCCTGCTGCTCTTTAGCCATTATACCAAGCTGGGTCCCCAAGTGAACCCTATGATAAATCTCTTTTAAAGTACCCCTTTTATTTACACTGTCATAATTACTACTAACTAGAAATATTCATAGAATCATAGAGTTGGAAGGGGCCATACAGGCCATCTAGTCCAACCCCCTGCTCAACACAGGATCAGCCCTAAGCATCCTAAAGCAATTCCTGACCTTCATACCCCAAAAGAGGGCATTGTCATCAGTATTTTTAAGAGTCTAAAAGAGGATGAATACACACACACACACACACGCAAAGACGCCATGTTCTCTTAAAAGAGGACATCTGGTAACCCTATGCTCAGTTACATTTTCAGTTAGAAGGAGAAGAGTTGCTTTTTATACCCTGTTTTTCACTACCCAAAGGAGCCTCAAAGAGGCTCCCAATCGCCTTCCCTTCTTCTTCCCACAACAGACACCCTGTGAGGTAGGTGGGTATGAGAGAGCTCTGACAAAACTGCTCTAAGAACAGCTCTGTGATCAGCTCAAGGTCACCCAGCTGGCTGCATGTGGAAGAGCGGTGAATCAAACCCGGCTCTCCAGATTAGAAGCCACCATTCTTAACCACTAAACCAAGCTGACTCTTTACTTAGTTACTTCTACGAAGGAGTAAAATGTTGGATGCATTATTTTCAAAGTTACCATACTTCTCATTACAAGAGGCATAATTATGTATCCTGAAATTTTTTGCCAGTCACACACATTTGTACTTATGTGTACCAAACTTAACCACAGAAGGTCCTTCAATCCAGTGCTTCCACATTCATGTTGCCAAGCCTTCCTCTTATTAAAACACATTTTTCTTCTTCCTTCTATTTCACATTGCGATTTGTTTGTTTTAACAATTGCCTGTTAGCAGTAAGACACACTGTTCAGGAGACCGACGTTTATCTGCCACTGGTCAGTTAGCCATTTCCTCTATGCCAGGGGTGGCCAAACTCTTCAGATGCCCATGGACTACACTTACCATGAGTCCCTGCTCATACCATATCGACACAGGCTCATGGTAATTGTAGTCCACGGACACCTGGAGAGCCACAGTTTGGCTACCCCTGCTTAACCATCTTGGAATTTAACAAAGGCTGCTTTGTTTAAATAAATCTAAATAAATAAAAATCTAAATCAATAATTTTCAGTGTTCCTTGCTAGCAAAGTTACCTTTCACTTTAGCCTGTAGGACCGTAATTGGTGTGACTTCAGTATAATCAAATATGGTGTTTAATTGGATCCCCAAGTGCTGTTTGGGTTGGGGATTTTCGGTTTTGCTTTTGAGTCAACCTACTTTGCCAAGGATGTGAGTCTCTCCCCCTCCAAATGTGTCATCTTCATGACCTGAAGAACAAATAGATACCCCACCCATGTTGGTGTCACTGGCTTTCCACGAGATTGCATTTGCCGTTAGATGGCATCATCATATTTTTGCAGTAAGTGTACTTCAGTAGGGGAATTGGCTGCCTTGGGACGGGGGTGAGCAGTTGGATGAACAGTAGTCAGGGATGATTTAAGCTGCACTGAGCGGTGGGTTGAATCAGATGACCTGTATGGCCCCTTCCAACTCTGGGATTCTATGACCAAAGAGTAATTAACACATGGAATTCACTGCCGCAGGAAGTGGTGGTGGCTACAAGCACAGGCAGCTTAAAGCGGGGGCTGGAGAAACATATGAAGTGGAGATCCATCAGTGGCTATTGGCCACAAGCTACAGATGGAACACTCTGTCTGGGTCAGCGATGCTCTGTATTCTCCGTGCTTGGAGGGCAACACTCCTGAGGGCCCCTGGGTTTTGGCCACTGTGTGAGACAGTGTTGGACTGGATGGGTCATTGACCTGATCCAACATGGCTTCTCTTATGTTCTTATGGCCCTGCGGGTGGACCTCCTGATGGCACCTGGGTTTGGGCCACTGTGGGACACAGAGTGTTGGACTGGATGGGCCATTGGCCTCATCCAACATGGCTTCTCTTACATTCTTATGGGCCTGCTGGTGGAGCTCCTGGTGGCACCTGGGTTTTGGCCACTGTGTGAGACAGTGTTGGACTGGATGGGTCATTGACCTGATCCAACATGGCTTCTCTTATGTTCTTATGGCCCTGCGGGTGGACCTCCTGATGGCACCTGGGTTTGGGCCACTGTGGGACACAGAGTGTTGGACTGGATGGGCCATTGGCCTCATCCAACATGGCTTCTCTTACATTCTTATGGGCCTGCTGGTGGATCTCCTGATGGCACCTGGGTTTTGGCCACTCTCCGACACAGAGTGTTGTACTGCATGGGCCATTGACCTGATCCAACATGGCTTCTCTTATGTTTTCATGGCCCTGCTGGTGGATCTCCTGATGGCACTTGGGTTTTGGCCACTGTGTGAGACATGGTGTTCACTGAAAACAGTGATAAAGATTTCACTTCTTCCTTTAGCCCCACAGGAGAATCTAGTTCTATCACCCCCAGTATTCCACCCATGAACAAAGGTGATCCCAAAAGAGAGTTAGTGTGGTGTAGTGGTGAACAGCTGTGGACCAGTTTTGATTCTCCACTCTTCCCCATCACATAATGTGCCCCAACCAATGCTAGACCTAATGTGTTTCAACCCAAAAATGGGAACTCCTTAGAGGTCTAATCTTGCACATGCAATGGAGAAGGAAAGCAAATAAATGCACAGGAGCTACTGACGCACCCCAGAACATTTTAGCAGCTTTGGGGAAGGAGATTTACACTTGATGAATGGACATCTATCAACACCATTTGAATTGATGTTGTGATTCAGAGAATAAATTGATTTCCGTGTACCTCACTGGCTGCTCTCTGCATTGTCTACCACAGGGATTGTCAACCTGTGGTCCTCCAGATGTCCATGGACTACAATTCCCATGAGCCCCCGCCAGAATTTGCTGGCAGGGGCTCATGGCAATTGTAGTCCATGGACATCTGGAGGATCACAGGTTGACTACCCTTGGTCTACCACATTGCATGTGCGTTCAGGATTAGGCCTCTGCAGAAAACCCATTTTGGGGTCGAAGTGCATTAGGCCTAGCATTGTAGGGTGGTGGTGGCGGTGATAGTAAGTAGTAGTAAGTAGTAGTAAGTAGTAGTAAGTAGTAGTAAGTAGTAGTAAGTAGTAGTTGTAGTAGTTGTAGTAGTTGTAGTAGTTGTAGTAGTTGTAGTAGTTGTAGTAGTTGTTGTTTCCCGCCACTTCTGAAGCCGGCTCATGGTGGGTTACAATGTCCCATTTAAAACCCATTAAAATCCCCATTAAAAGACATAAAATCACCAAACATGGCAGAAAACCCACCACCACCCATCCCCACTATCCGAGGGGCGAGAAAGGTCAAGATGATTTAGTATTACTCACATCTGGGGGGGGGGCATCGATCTTCCTCGGTGACCCCAGCCTCAACCTTTATGTGATTTTAATGATGATTAGTCTATGGGCCTCTTGTGAGCCTCTTGTGGCACCTCTTGTGGCACAGAGTGGTAAGGCAGCTGTCTGAAAGCTTTGCCCATGAGGCTGGAAGTTCAATCCCAGCAGCCGGCTCAAGGTTGACTCAGCCTTCCATCCTTCCGAGGTCAGTAAAATGAGGACCCAGCTTGCTTGCTGGGGGGTAAACGGTAATGACTGGGGAAGGCACTGGCAAACCACCCCGTATTGAGTCTGCCATGAAAACGCTGGAGGGCGTCACCCCAAGGGTCAGACATGACCCGGTGCTTGCACAGGGGATACCTTTACCTTTACCTTTTTAGTCTATGGGCTTTGTCTGTTTCTAACTTTTAACTTTATATGCTGTAAATATGATTGGATTCCTTATCTTTGGGGGACACCTAACCTTTTGGGCCCTAACCATAGAAGAGCCAGGGTTTAAAATCAAGGTAGCATCACCCACTCACATGCGTCAGAGAGAGGTTCAAGGGGGTAGAGAGAGGATTTTTAAAATAATGATTTCTGGACCATCGTTCCCTGTTTTAAAAACGCTGGGAGGAAAACTGGACCGGCTTCTAATGCAAGCTGTGTTTACTAATATGAGCTAATATAGTCACAGAATGTTACTTCCTATTGGACTAATGGGCATTGCATTATGCCATATTAACGATCCTATATATTTTTATGGCCTGTGCTGTCGAATGCCTAGTTAGAATACGCGTTGAGGAATGGGAAGATTTGCTACTCTATTAGAGTAGGAGAAAAGCTATAAAAACAGGAGTGTAACTGGGAAGGGAAAGAATGCAAAAGGGATATTTTTAATGAAATGGGTTGCCGGGTATAATTGAATCCTGCTTTTAACTACATTTAAGCTCAGTCCCGGCTTTGAAAAGCGATAGCTGCAGATAGCCTCGGACAGCGAACAAAGGCATTTTAATTCTGTATGCTGAGCGAAAACCTGAGGAGTTTAGCAGACAAGCAGGGTTTTCGTGTTGGATTTCTTACCTAGGCAGGTGTCCTTGTTTCCACTTTTCATGTTGCTTATATATTTGTCGTCCTGATCTGGACCAGAAAGCTAAACAGAGTCAGCCCCTGCTCGTATTTGGATGGGAGACCACCGAGAGAGATCAGAGTTGTGACTTGCAGACAGACAAGGGCAAACCTATCATATATACCAGACGTTCTCAAGCAGGGTTTCGTGGCAGCCCTGGAAGAGTTTCTCAAATGGGTGGGAGTTAATTAATTTAAAAATATGTTTCGTTGTTGTTGTTAGGTGTGAAGACGTGTCCGACCCATCATGACCCCATGGACAATGATCCTCCAGGCCTTCCTAAGTTTGCACCGACTGCTTCAGTGACTCCATCCAGCCACCTCATTCTCTGTCGTCCCCTTCTTCTTTTGCCCTCAATCGCTCCCAGCATTAGGCTCTTCTCCAGGGAGTCCTTCCTTCTCATGAGGTGGCCAAAGTATCTGAGTTTCATCTTCAGGATCTGGCCTTCTAAGGAGCAGGCAAGGCTGATCTCCTCTGGGACTGACCGGTTTGTTCGCCTTGCAGTCCAAGGGACTCACAAGAGTCTTCTCCGGCACCAGAAGCTTTACAAATATTTTTAAAGCTTGCTAAACATTTATCAGGTGATATTACTATATGTCGTCATGTCGAACCCCTCCTGGGTCTGGAGGGGGTGGGAAGGGGTGGGGCCTTGGGCTCCCAAAATGGCCAATGATGGGTCTGGAGGGGGTGGGAAGGGGTGGGGCCTTGGGCGGGCATGTCCACAGCTCTGCTTCCCAACTATTTCCTTCACTATCATACCGTTTCTGGGGTTCTCTTGAATCCTGAAGAATGTTTTAGGAGTTTCTCAGTGGTAAAAATGTCGAGAAAGGCTGACACACGCCTGTCTCTGGTGGTTCACTTTTTATATTGCTTCCATGACTTTGTTTGTGCTGTAGGGCAGAACTTGGAGTGGGTCTTGCAAAGTTCCAAAACATTTTTGCTTCTCTCACTGAACATCACATCATGTAACACAGACAGAATTTGGTGATGCAACAGAGCAGTGATTCTTTTTCAAAAGTCCGAACACTTGACTTCACCCTCCTTCACAGCTTGCTACCCTCTTTTTTTTGGGGGGGGGGACAAAAAGTCTTCAGCTGAATAATCCATGCACTGGCTTCCAAAATGAGAGTCCCAAATGAACTCCCCGCTAGACAACCCAGCTATGAAACAATATTCTAAAATTATTTATTTATTTATTGGATTGATAGTCCACCGCTCTCGAAAATCCTGTTCGGAATAAGGTTCTGCAACAGGAAGGATATGAAAATTTGCTTCCATATTTACAGACTTTGTATTTTCAATATAAGCTCAAAAAGCACTTTGTTGAACATTTGTTACAGAAAATACAATTTCTGATCAGGTGTTGTTGTTTTTTTTTCTGATGGAAACCCTCACCTTTCAGTTTTGGCTTTCGACCAATGAAACAGAAAGAACTTAATCAGTTTGAGAAGCAAATTGCGTTAAGGGAGGAGCTGATAGATCAGCAGTCATGGGGAATCCATCTCCATGGAGGACAAACGAATAGAGCTCGACTTTCGCCTAACCTTTAATCTGTTTATGGGAGGCAGAATTGTAGAATGAAGCATCTCTCAGCAGAAGTTTAAGTCAACAACTAAAGTTTTTGCCATGACTGTTGTAACTCAGTTAGTGTCTTCATAGATCTCTTGTGGCAGGAGGGAGTTCACAGGGAATGAGTTCAGAGGGTGAGGTGGGGGTGCAAGCCTGGTATCTGCCACCTCTGCCCCTCTGCCACGGGGGGGGGGGGGTAAATCTGCCAGGTGTTTGCCAATCTCTGTGTTCTTGGAGCCCAGGTCATGCTGCTAGTTTGGGTTCCCTGTGAGAGGCAATGGCTGTCAACTGGTGTTTTCATGTCCAAGGCTGAAATTGTGGGGGAGAAGGGAGATCTGCTGATATAGGGGTGGTTGGGTAGAGATGCTTTAGTCTTAGCAAAGAGTTGGCGAATTCCTGCTTTTGCTTCTCCCTAAACAAAGAGATTTTCTGCAATGAAGTCTGCTTATTGGGAATATTGATTGGAACTTCACAGAAAATAAACGTAGCATAGGTGAGTCTCCTGTCAGTGTTCCATAACCCTTCACATCACATACAACTTTTGTGTTTCAGGACTTAGAACCTTAAATGCCAAGGTGAAACCAGACTTTGTACACCTTCTGTCCCCTACATTCACCTGTCCTCTCAATATGTCATTTTTAAAATCCTTCCCACCTTCGAAGGGGCTCACTTAACAATTTTTCTTATAGAGAACAAAGACATTTATACTGTTAAATTCCATACATATGCAAAATATGCCCATTTTGTATGCTAAGTTATAAATGATGTGTTTTATATTGGTAAGTCTGCAAAATAGGTTCAGGTTTGATAGGGAAGTGTTACCTATATTTCAACCCCTACCCCCTCCCATTTAAACATATATAAAGGGAATGAGTTTAAATAAAAATTTAGAGAATTTCCCACCAACCTTTGGCTTCAATATTTTCAGGAATTTTGAGTCTCTAATAAAAACACATAGGTATACATAACACTAACGCATCGACAAAACCAGAACCAAAAATTAGACCACTGAATCTAGGACAAGAATGTAAATAAATAAAAGCAAGCAAAATTGGTGAATGTTCGTTCAACTGTAATCCTTAGAAAGAAAAAATGCAAACTCCTGTTAGCACCATGCTGGGTTGTGGTGGGCAAATTGCTAGTAGCATCCAGCATGGGGTCTGATGTCAGTGAGGGGGATACATCTGCCAGTCATAGACTTCCTTGGTGCTGAGAGAGCTACTGTCTGCCTCAGCGGAACTTCCACTCTGGGAATTACACTGGGCTGCATCTCCATGGTGATCATAGAATCATAGAGTTGGAAGGGACCTCCTGGGTCATCCCTATACTGTGCAGGACACTCACAACCCTCTCGGTCATCCACTGTAACCTGCCACCCCCTTGAACCTTCGCAGAATAACTATGTCCGGTTTCCCACCCAGCTAGGGTGGCATCTACCTGCTGCTGGCAAGTTCCCACCCATTCTCCACTTCAACAGGAATCGAAAAAGCTCAACCGGCATCCATGGATGCCTCATGTTACTTCCAGCTGCGTAGCTGGAAGTGATGTCACTCCATTTGGAATCTCCCCAAACTCTATAGTTTTTACCACAGAGTTTCTGACGAATCCTATGGTGTCCTAAAGTAGGATGATGTCACTCTTGGTAAGGTACCCAGAATTATATTGTAGTGATGTTGATGGGTGCCATTTTTTAAAAAATCACCCCTCACAGATTCTGGGTTGTGTATGCCAACTTCCAGTGGGCAACCTTACACCCACTATCTCTGCCGCTCTGTCACCAGGTTTAAAAGAAGAAAGGGTTCTTTGGTGTTTCAGAGGGGCATCCCTGTTAGACATGCATAGGAGAAACGTTCTTTACATCGCAAACAAGCTGATAAAGAAGAACCGAGTTGCTATAACAACAGCATTATCAAGACCTTTGTGGCTTATGTTTTAGTTCATTAATAGGGAAGCCAAATGGATTAGCTGATAATTCAACTTTTTAAAAAAGTTGCATTCATTGTTCAGCTGTATGACCTCTCCGTCCCTTGGATTATACCTCAAAAGAGAACTTTCTTTCCAACCTATATTTTATGCATTGGAAACGAATAATAGTCGTCGCCCCCCCCCCTCACACACACAAACCATGAATGTCACGTATATAATAATAAAATAAATATAAACCTTTTGTATATTACATTTTGGATAGTCTTGCTCTCAGGAAAATATGGTAATTAATTAATCAATAGTTAATAATATCAGGTTGAGGCCTTTTGCAAACTGGTGGACTTCAAGCAGTGTCTGGGCAGGTACTTATCCTGGATGCTTGAGGCTGATCCTGCATTGAGCAGGGGGTGGGATTAGATGGCCTGAATGGCCCCTTCCCACTCTAGGAGTCTAGTTCAGCACTGGAATGGGCTGCCTAAGGAGTTGGGGAGCTCCCCCTCACTGGGGGTCTTCAAGCAGCAGCTGGACAGATCTTTCTCCTGGATGCTTGAGGCTGATCCTGCATTGAGCAGGGGTGGGACTGGAGGGCCTGGATAGCCTCATGCTGTGACGGGGTATCGTTGTTGTTTAGTAATAAGTTGCAATTTAAATGGAATGATTTTGAATTTTGAATTTATTGTGTTGTGGACTTATATTGTGTTTTTAATTTCCGTAAGCTGTCCTGCGCCTTAGAAGTAAATTAAGTAAATATCATGTTTATGTCATTTCTGTAGCTTAATAAAGGCTTTCTTACCCAGGGTTTCGTGAAACCCTGGGGTTTATTGATGGCTCTGGATGGGTTTTATGGATGGGTGGGAGTTAATTAATGTATATATATTTAGGGCCATTTCGCATGACCGCCAGTGTAGCTAAATCTGAGCGCTATTGAAAAGCGCTGCAATCAATAGTGGTGGGTCTCAGTAATGCACACAGCCGTTTTTTTCGGAAAAAAGGCTCTCCAACTTGCGCTGTTCTCATAATGCACAAGTTTCCGATCTCGCAGGAATCGCAACAAAGGAGGCGATATTTTTCCATGCTTACTCCCGCCCCTCGCCGCCAGTCAAAAAGAAGAGCCAATGAACTGTTGTGTTTGTGCTTCCCTTAAAAAACTGTTTTTAAAAAACCCCAAAACACCTGTAGCAACACATATTTGTTCATTCGATGTATCAGATGGGCCTGAAGGGGTTGGGAAGGGGAGGGGTCCCAGGTGGCCATGTATACAGCGATGCTTCCCAACTGTATTTTGCACAATCATGCCACTTCTGGGGTTTCTCAAAGCCCAAAGAATATTTCAGGGTGTTTTTTTTTTAATGGTAGAAAAGTTGAGAAGGCCTGGCTTTAATGTGTCATGTGGATACTTATGCTATGGTCCAGTACTTTCTGGTTGGTTTCCAGACTTCTAATACCCTAACACAGGGATGGCCAAACTGTAGCTTTCGAGATGTCCATGGACTACAATTACCATGAGCCCCTGCCTGGCATTGCAGCCCATGGGCATCTGGAAAGGCACAGTTTGGCCACCCCTGCCCTAATGCGTCGCTTGTTGAATGCCTCCTTTTATTGAATGTCCCACTGTGTAATCCGCCTTGAGTCATTGGGAGAATACGTAACTAATATACTACTGAGTGTTTCCGTAGAGGAAGGGAAGTCCTGAGCTCGTTGGAGCAAAGGTGAGATGAAAAACTAAGTGGATTCTGGGATTCTCTGCTGTCTGAAGTGGGATTTCCCCAATTGCTCAAGGAGTGTTTTAGCCACCGAGGGATCGTCGTGCCAGCTGCTCCCAGGTAAGCAAACGGATGTATTAAAAGGTTCTGCCAGGTGGTACTCCTCCCGAACAACAGCCGGTCCCTCTGCCAGCTCCAGCAACACGAACCTCGTTAATTCTGATTCATGTTCCACATTGCGATTGTATACGTCGTGCGTGTTTGTTTTCTCCGATGTTTATCGGAAGCTTTGAATCCCCGCCCATTGTTTGTAAATATTCCCCCCACAATGCGTCTGTTTTTATGTATTAATGGGTATCTGCTCATTTATTTTGGGTAGCAACCTGTTTTGTAGCAATATTTTAATAAAAATCTGTGAAACAGGCGGGAAAAGTAAAAACACCATACAAACAAACATGGGCTGTGCAACTTGTAAGGCTGGGGGAAAGTGCCTCAAGTGCAGTTCTGTTTCCTGCTCAAGAAAAAGAGGGAAACTCAAGATGTGGAAGTTAAGAAGAACAGAATGAGGGGAGGATACTTATTTCTCCTTCCCAGCATTGGCTGAGAAATTGTCACATTGTAGAAGATGGAGCAATCCTGTCCCCTCTCAATCTCCTCTTCTCCAGGTTGAACATTCCCAAGTCCCTCAGCCTTTCCTCCTAGGGCTTGGTCCCCAGGCCCTGGATTGTCCTCATCGCTCTTTTCTGCAGTTTTGTCCACAATCTTTTTGAAGTGAGGCCCCCAGAACTGCCCACAGGTCTCCATGTGCCATCTGACCAATGTGGTCTACAGCAGGAATATGACGTCTTGTTATTTTCATGCGATGCCTCAATTGATGCAGCCCAAGACTGCAGTTGCCTTCTTTACCCACCACATCACGCTGTCTGCTCATAGTTAGCTTATAGTCCACAAGTACCCCAAAACCTCATCAGCACAAACTGCTATTGAGAATTGTGTCTCCCATCCAGTATGCACGCGTCTCGTTTTTGTGACCCAGATGTAGAATTCATGTGCCGCGCTTCCCACAACCACCATCACCCCTGTTCTGACAGCTGTGCAGTGGCCAGTGGATATTGTCATGATGTATATGTTGTTTTTCCAGTGGCTGCTGGCAAAGTGGAACCTCCATGTTCCGCAGCAGTATCAGCAGCAGATGATAGAGAGCAATGACACGATCGTTCCAGCACACTTCTTTGAGATTAACGTTCTAGAGGTGAGCTTAGAGCCAGTTTGGTGTAGTGGTTAGGAGTGCGGACTTCTAATCTGGCATGCTGGGTTCGATTCTGCACTCCCCCACATGCAACCAGCTGGGTGACCTTGGGCTCATCACAGCACTGTTAAAACTGTTCTGACCGAGCAGTGATATCAGGGCTCTCTCGGCCTCACCCACCCCACAGGGTGTCTGTTGTGGGGAGAGGAATGGGAAGGCGACTGTAAGCCGCTTTGAGCCTCCTTTGGGTAGGGAAAAGCGGCATATAAGAACCAACTCTTCTTCTTCTTCTTACCTGAATTTTGCTTTGTCGCTTAATAATCCAGATTGTCTGTCTCTTCTGACCCAACCAAGGATTCCATTTTTTTAAAAATGCTGCCTTGACTCCATGGAGCTGCTTTATACTGATTCGTATCCTTGGTCCAACAAAGTCTATCCAGATTTCTGTTCCAGGTTAACAGCCAGAGGTCTTTCACTCCATTTACTACCTGATCTTTCCAGCTGGAAATGCCAGGGACTGAACCTCTATCAGTGCCGTGGCGAGCATGATCCCATGGTCATCCACCTGGCTGCACGTGGAGGAGGAGCGGGGAATCAAACCCGGCTCGGCAGATTAGAATTCCACACCCCTAACCACTACACCAAGCTGGCTCTCCTAGGTTCCTTTTTGGGGGGGGGGCGGGGGGAGAAGCAGGACCTGTTAAATTGATATAAACCCAATGTACATTTGTTGTGTTTGATGCCCAGTAGGCTTTTCCTCCTTCCGTCCTTCTCCCCAGCAGCATAAGTAGTACAGTGAGATTTGGTGCCGGTCCCTGCCACTGCGTGTTTGGAACACAGATCCGTCCCTAAACACCTTGGTCCTTGCTCCCCTCCAGCCGATGCTGAGGTGATTTATACACAGACTGGTAGTTAGAATCCTAGAATCCTAGAATCCTAGAGTTGGAAGGGGCCATACAGGCCATCTAGTCCAACCCCCTGCTCAACACAGGATCAGCCCTAAGCATCCTAAAGCATCCGTTCCCTCCCATCAGTCTTGCGGTGAGACCACATGACAGGACCATCGCGGCTGAGCCCTAGCGGAGAGCCCTGATAAGGTCCCGCTTATAAATGCTACAGTATTAAGAAAGCCAAGCCATTTGCAGCCAGCCCGGAAAGATGATTTATGCTCACGTGCTAAGCAAGCCTATCAATTTAATCATATCGGAGGCTCCCGAACAGGCCTTGCAACAGCTTTTTCCCACTATCATCTGTTAAGCATTTCCTCTTAATGCATTTCATACTGAGCCTTGTAATAATTTGCTCGAGGATGCAGCTGTGTCTATTAAAGGGCTTTCTCCCTCCCCCCTCCATCCAATCAATATGAATAGCGCATTTTCTAAAATGGTGGCAGAAATTAAATAATTTCTGGGTAGTCTAACTAGGAACAGAGCTTGTCGCTCTGCAGCTCGGGGAGAAAAGCTGTGGGGACGGTTCTTGGAGGAGCATTCTGGGTTTCGGAGTTAGGTGTGGTCGAACTTAGGTAGGTGGCCACACCAAATGGTTTCACCCAGCTACCTTCCAGTGTTAAGAGCAAGCACTTATGAGATCTGCGCTCCTATATTAGTTCCGGATAGGGTTAGAGGGGTTCTCTGTTACGCTTTTTATTTTTGGAGTCTGACATGTTGTGACGTCTGATATGGTTTTTAATGGTTTTTTTTATTGGGGACGAATTTGTAATCTGCCACGAGCCAGAAATGAGAGTGGCTGGCAATAATATTGATAATAATAATACAAAGCCTCTGGTCAGTTTTACCCAGCTTTCTACCCAATGGGGAAGCATGTGGGAGGGCCTTGGTGACACAGGGGCTGGGGCCTCTGCAGAGAAACTCCCGCCTGCAGACCAGCCCCCCCTCCTTGGTGCCCAGAGTCCTGCTGCCTCCACTGAGGGTGATAGCAGGGGGGGCCTATCCTTGCTATCAGGGAAGAGGGATGAGGAACTGATGGTCATTGGGAGGACGGTCCACACTGATGCCATGCCAAGGGGAAGGCCGCGGGGCACTGCACCATTGCAAGTGGTTGCTGTGCCCAGTTTTGCATCGGTGGCATCAGGGGGCCAGGTTACCCACAGCTGGTGAGCATATTGCTGAGCCATCATCTGTCTGGTGGGGCAGGGGTCACTGGGCATGGCCAGTCAGGGAATGTAGCTCCCACTGCCCTTGGGGGCTTGATGGGGCTCAGTGCACTCTTGTCATTTATGATGCCCAGGGCAGCCTGTCTTGATTTTTTTTTGCCATTGAGAACCTCCTGAAACATTTTCCAGGCTTTGAGAAACCCCAGGATATGGTTGGGGAGCACAGCTGTGGACACGCCTACCTGGGGCCCCTCCCCTTCCCAACCCCCTCCCGGCCCATCATTGGCCGTTTTGGAGGTAGCCGGGTCAACATGACCATATAGGGTCATATCACTTGATAAATGTTAACAAATTTTAAAAATAGATTACAAAATCTATTAACTCCCACTGGCTTGGGAAACTCAAGAAACCCCGGGGTTTCACAAAACCCTGGTTAAGAAAGCCTGGCTCAGGTAAATTGGAGACTAGTTGATAATTGCCCACTTTCTACTTGGTCAATGAACACTTTGAAAGCAAAGATCTGATCTCTGCCTCCATCCAAGGCCCTAAGGAGCTTCCTCTCAATCAGTGAGACTTCAGCGGTGGTTTCAATGACTTTTCCTGGAATGAAAAGCCAAGGACGGGCACAGGTCAAGAGCACCAAGTGGCTCTTAAGTTGCCGAGGGCCTTGTCATCTATCATCAAGAGCAGTCTAAATCTGCCCTTAGCAAAAGGAGGAGCAAGTGCTTCTGGCCACTCAGCTGCTTGATCTGCTCTCAACATTAATTCCCAAGTCCGACAGGTGAGTGAGATTTTTTAAAAACATCAAAGAACCTCACAAAAGCCCAACAGCTGGGACCAAATTAAGAAAAAGGCCTTCTTCTCCAATGTCATTGCCATGACTAAGGCCTGGTCTACAAACGGGATCCATGCAGGGGGACTTCCCACCCTTCACCCATTCTGCCTACCCAGGGGGTAGGAGAAAAATGCTCTGGACCAATGGGGAGTAATCAGCACTGCCCAACACAAGGAAACCACTTCCAGCTACCACTACTTCCTGTCATGTGATTTCCTGACATTTCCTTGTAGTTCCATACTTCTCATCCTGCCATTTAGTGATTAAAAAGAGTCCCAAGTCTGGAAAGGTTGAAGACCAGTGGTCCATCTAGGCCAAATCCTGTTTTCCGCCACGACCCGTGGTCCCTCTAGGCTAAATCCTGTTTTCCGCCACGACCCGTGGTCCCTCTAGGCCAAATCCTGTTTTCCGCCACGACCAGTGGTCAATCTAGGCCAAATCCTGTTTTCCGCCACGACCAGTGGTGGTCCATCTAGGCCAAATCCTGTGTTCCGCCACGACCAGTGGTGGTCCATCTAGGCCAAATCCTGTGTTCCGCCATGACCCGTGGTCCATCTAGGCCAAATCCTGTTTTCCGCCATGACCCGTGGTCCATCTAGGCCAAATCCTGTGTTCCGCCATGACCCGTGGTCCATCTAGGCCAAATCCTGTTTTCCGCCATGACCAGTGGTCCCTCTAGGCCAAATCCTGTTTTCCGCCACGACCAGTGGTGGTCCCTCTCGGCCAAATCCTGTTTTCCACCATGACCCGTGGTCCCTCTAGGCCAAATCCTGTTTTCCGCCATGACCAGTGGTCCCTCTAGGCCAAATCCTGTTTTCCGCCATGACCAGTGTTCCCGCTAGGCCAAATCTTGTTTTCCGCCATGAACAATCATATGCCCCACACTCAAGGCCCCCCTTGGATGCTCCCCTTCCCTAGGAACTGGCATTCACAGGTCCATTGCACCAAAACATGGAGGTCCATAAATGGCCAAGTGAAAAGCTCTTCACATCTCCCAGGCAGTATTCCTTTCCAATCCTTCATTTCCGTCGCTTCCCTTCCCACCCGCCCCTCCGCCATCCTCCTACATCTGCGATTTAATCTTTAAAAAAGTGGCCCCCCGCAACGTTATTGGAGATTAAATTCTTAATTACAAATTTCCTTGCTTTTGTGAGTTTGCCTGAGATCCTTAACATTTTTTAATGTCATTTTTATGTGAATTTCCATGCTATTTTAATTCATTAGTCATGGGCTATCATTTTTCGATGTAATTACTGTAATTTCATCAAGTGACATAATTACAGTAAATACTCGAAGTAATTGCCATTCGTATGGAAGAAAGAGAGAAAGAGAAAGATCTGGAGGTGTAATAATGTCATCTAATAAACTATTTACGAGGTGGAAAGATAAATTACGACGACATATTTACGGCGGTTAATGACATAACGGAGTTTTGCCGGCATGCCGACCGAGGTTGTAAATGAAGCAAAGAATGACATCATATGTTGGTAATTATGAAAGAAAGTTGGGTGGAATAAGGCAGGGGTAGTCAACCTGTGGTCCTCCAGATGTTCATGGACTACAGTTCCCAGGAGCCCTTGCCAGCATTTGCTGGCAGGGGCTCCTGGGAACTGTAGTCCATGAACATCTGGAGGACCACAGGTTGACTACCCCTGGAATAAGGGACACCTACGGAGAGACTCACCAGGGCAGAGTCTGCACTTACTTTCTTTATTCCATTGTCAATCCTGTTGAATTCAGATCGCTTTGAACTCGGGTCTTCCTCTCTCCCCCCCCATTGAAACAGGAAAGTCTTCTGCACGTGGTTAGGGAGGCTCAGAAGAGGGGAGGGGGAGGCAAATGGAGACTCTTTGTTTTCTTGAAGGGGGGGAGAGGATCCAAGAAGTCAGGAGGGAGGAAAAAAAATCCTTTCTTTTCTTGAAGGGGGGGGGGGAAACGAAGAAGGCACAAAAAAAAAAATCCAAGGCTGACAGAAGTTGAGAGAACTTCGGGGCTTCTCCTTGTCACATGACCACCTGTAGCCAATCACGAGTCCTCTACCATGGAGGATAGCCCAGATTCAAAACAATGCGGTTTTCTGAATATATTCAGGATTAAAAGCACTCCAAGATAAAGCACAATAAAAGTAGGGTGACTCCGGATCAATCCTTCTTGCTGCAGAAGGAAAAATAAAATCGCCCCAAATCCAAATGGAAATCGCATTCTGTGTAGAGGGCAGGGACTGAATCGATCTGGGGTCGGAATAAAAGCCCCGTGCGGTTTACACCCAGGTCTCTGCCTCTCTATCAAAAAATCTAGCTGATCTACTGCAGTCGTCAGAGGAGATCAGTTCCACTCAGAAGATCCTCTACGTTTTGATTCTGTGAAGTGCCCACACCCACCAATTTGCTTTCTAGTACTCTCTCGTTTCCAACCTGGAGTAAACCTTCTCTCCCTCCCCTCTCCAATCTCATTGGATCAGGAGGTGCTTTTGAAACGTCTGGGAGATTTCCCCCTTGAGTTTGCAGGGAATACTATTATGGGACCACTGCACAAGGGTACTTCCTTTGGAACCTCCCTACATGTTATGGAATCTTCTGGCATTTTTATTTGATTCCCCCATGCACCATGGCAGCCATTTTGTGTCTTCTCCTCTCCATAACAGGTTTTGTGGTGTCACCTATTGGTATGTTCTCAAACCTACCAGAGTAATCACAGGGTCATAGAATCATAGAATCATAGAGTTGGAAGGGGCCATACAGGCCATCAAGTCCAACCCCCTGCTCAACGCAGGATCAGCCCTAAGCATCCTAAAGCATCCAGTGAGGATCCAAGGTAGGGAGCATCCAGCTCCACCAAGAACGAGAATCCTTGCTCATACGAGAGTTGATGCAATTTGTCGTGTCAACAGAGCTCTTCACCAGAGGCATGGGTGGCACTCTTGAAACCACCAGTCTCTTACACAGCCAAAACAGTGATGCTAATAATAACAATAACAATAACAATAATAATAATAATACTTTCTACACTTCTGAAACCTCCAGGGTAGGTAACAACAATAAAATTGACATTTCAATTCATAATTCAAAGCTAAAACATTCCAATTATTAGAAAAAAACACCCCAAATTAAAATTCTCAGACAGGGGAGTCCTTTGGCAAGAGTCATAGAATCATAGAATCATAGAATCATAGAGTTGGAAGGGGCCATACAGGCCATCTAGTCCAACCCCCTGCTCAACGCAGGATTAGCCCTAAGCATCCTAAAGCATCCAAGAAAAGTGTGTATCCAACCTTTGCTTGAAGACTTCCAGTGAGGGGGAGCTCACCACCTCCTTAGGCAGCCTATTCCACTGCTGAACTACTCTGGCTGTGAAAAACTTTTTCCTGATATCTAGCCTATATCGTTGTACTTGAAGTTTAAACCCATTACTGCGTGTCCTCTCCTCTGCAGCCAGCAGAAACAGCATCCTGCCCTCCTCCAAGTGACAACCTTTCAAATACTTAAAGAGGGCTATCATGTCCCCTCTCAACCTCCTTTTCTCCAGGCTGAACATTCCCAAGTCCCTCAACCTATCTTCATAGGGCTTGGTCCCTTGGCCCCAGATCATCTTCGTCGCTCTCCTCTGTACCCTTTCAATTTTATCTACGTCCTTCTTGAAGTGAGGCCTCCAGAACTGCACACAGTACTCCAGGTGTGGTCTGACCAGTGCCGAATACAATGGGACTATGACATCTTGTGATTTTGATGTGATGCCTCTGTTGATACAGCCCAAAATGGCATTTGCCTTTTTTACCGCTGCATCACACTGCCTGCCCAAGAGCTGATCTTCTCTATCTCCTTCTTTCAGCAGTGAGGCCAGCCTCCATGGGTAAATGTTGCCGCTACTGTTGTTGTTGTTTGAACTTATATACCATCCTCCCAGATATCTCAGGCCTTGATCATAAGCCTGGTGGAACAGCTCTGTCTTGCAGACCCTGCAAAACTGATTGACGTACTGCAGTGCCCAGATTGCTCCCAGGAGCTTGTTCCACCAGGCTGATGATGCCCCCTAAATTCCTCTGCTCAGATTTCTTGCTGGATGTTGAAAATATTCATTGACCCCATTTCATATCCAAAGCAAGAATGAGGCATTTGGAGTTTTCCAGTAGAGATGGATAGCCCACACTGGCCCAATCTCATTAGATATTGGAAGTTTTCGTCCTGGTGGGTACTTGAATGGGAGACCACCAAGGAAGACCACCTCGGAGTGTCTCTTGCCTTGAATATCCTACAGCAGTCCTTCTCAACTAGGGTTACCAGTAACCTCACCGTTACTCTGGAGCTCCAGAAGATTACTCTGGTTGGGGGAATTTAACTAACCCGGGGAGGAGTCAGGAGGACAGAGTGGGTTTCTGCTCATCTGGTTTGTGGTGGCCTTGTTGAATTCTCACACAATGGAAAAGGAATTGGAGGGAACAGCTGACTCTGCTGCACTCCCCCTATTGGTGCCTCCCATTTCTTCCCTCTCAAATTTTCTTCTCAGATCCCCGCTGGAAGAATATGGCTGGAGGGAAGGCTGTTACAAGCAAAGGGGTTCAGATATTCTGCCTGGAGATCTCCCAAAGTTACAAGTAATCCCCAAATCCCACAGATCATTTTCCCCTGAGGAGAACTGCTGCTTTGCATAGGGGCCTTAATGACAGCTGAGTTGAGTTTCCTTGTTTTGCTCAGGCAAGGTGCTGCACACACAAAAATGAAACTAACTTCTTATTTAGCAAGCATTTTATTTTATTAGTAGCACCGTGCCCACTGTAAACGTGTGACTTCTGGGAGCATGGCATGGAGGCGTGGCCAGCTGGCATCACTTCCGGGGTTTATTCAAAGCCTGAAGACTATTTCAGGGGTTACTTGACAGTCAAAAGGTTGGGGGGGAAAACCTGCCCTCCAGGGTTGCTATATATCAGCTGTGGCTTGATGTCACTTTCCATACCCAGTTGTGGTGGAGTGCTACACGCAGGCGGTGTGACGCAGCTCTTAATTTCTTCTTTTCGTCTGTGTCTTTTCTCTCTCTCTCCCCAATAACAAGAGAGTGTCTCCTCCGTTGGCTTCTATTGACTCTTTCCACAAACAGAGTGACTTCATGGAAGAGATTTTTGCTGACTTCCTGAGACAGCCTTTTGCAACCGCCCGAAGCTGTTCCCGAGTGTTAGGAGGCCTTCGGGAACATCATGAGATATGGTGTTGTTGGATTTAGGAGGAGGGAAGGGATTGTGACCAAAGCCCATGTCTTTACACAGCCTACATGCTGCATCCCCCACTGTTCTTAGGGATCCTCCCCAGCTTTAGGAGAATGCAGAACTTGATGAACCAAGGGTCTGATTCAATATCAGGCAGCTTCATGTGTTTGGGGAGATGCTGGGGCTCAGTGGGAGAGCCTCACCTGGGCATGCAGAAGGTCCCAGGTTCAATCCCCGGATTCTCCAGTGAAAGGATCTGGCAGCAGGTAGTATGAAATATTTCCACCTGAGAGGCTGGTGAGCCACTGTCAGTCTGAATAGACAATATCAACCTAATCTGAATCAGTACAAGGCAGCTTGATGTGAGCGAGAGGGTTGTGAGTGTCCTGCATAGTACAGGGGGTTGGACTAGATGACCCAGGAGGTCCCTTCCAACTCTATGAGAACTAGTGTGCTGTAGCGGTTAACAGTGACGGAAGCTAATCAGGGAAACTGGATTTGACCCCCACTCCTCCTCCCCATGCAGCCAGCTGAGTGACCTTGGGCTAATGAGACTTCTCTTAGAGCTGTTCTTGCAGAGCAGTTCTGTTAGAGCTCCCTCAGCCCCACCTACCTCACAGGGTGGGGAAAAGTGTTTGCAAGCCACTTCATGACTCCTTCAGCAAGTGAAAAGGGGATATAAAACAACCACGGCGCTTCTGCCTCCTCCTTCATGTGTAAGCCGCAGCATTCAAAAAAACTGCCAAGAAAAAAAAACTTCCCAAATTTTCACGGTCATGGAAATCGGCTCGCAGCAGGACTCTCAAATCTGTTTGCGATACTCACTTGCTCTTTGGGGACTCTGTTTTCGTTCTGCTTGGATTTTTAGGGGTCCTAAAAGCAAGCTGATTAAAAAAAACAAAAGCAAAACACGCCATCCTGCAAAATACACAATGCCAAACGATTTGCCAGAACGACAGGCTCACCGAGTCCCAGAGAGCTGACCCAAACCCCAGGAAACCAGAGGGGCTTCCAAGGACGGCACTTTGCCGTTGCTCAGATGGTCCGAAGCGGGACCCTTGCCAGGGAACTGCCAGCGTTCCACGCTAATTCGAAGTGATTCAATCAAGGGAGACGAGGCTATCACCAGCTAGGTGAGGTGCTCGAATTCTGACTGACACATCAGACGGATAGCATGAGCAATTAGGGTTTTTGGGTTTTTTTCTGCACAGATTTCTCTCCCGTAAAAAAGCGATTGCTAAGGGGTGACTCTGGCCTGTCACAATGCAGATGCCAGGCTCTTCAGAAGCGGAGGCGGTTGTGCCATCCTTCTTGCCCTGGAAAGGCTGTCGGACTGCAGCGGGCAGTTAAACAGCCCTGACGTCCCATAGGATGGCTCGGAGGGGCGGCAAAACATCCAGCCTCTCTCGTCTCTCAATTTGCAAGAAACAGGTGTATGGATCCCCATCAGGGGATCCCCTAGAGCTAGTGAGACCTGGTCCTAAGGAAAGTTCTCCGGACTGCTAGCTGGACGGGTGCGGGGAGGAGATGGGGGGGGGGGTTAAGATAATCCCTAACCCAACAGAAAGCCACAAAGCTAAGGAAGTTGAAGGACATAGCTGTTGGACATAATGGCAAAGTGGAACCTCCATGCAGAGAAGCACTGTACCATTGATGAGCGGGGGGGGGGGGCAACAACTGAGTTAGGCTCTTCTTCTGTAGCTGCAAAGCTGAATTATGGCATTTGGGGACCGGTAGGAAGAGTTCTGCTGAAACAAGTTTTAAGAAACTGCGCTGTTCTACCCCCCCCCCCCCCCCCGTATTGTATTCTCAGAGATCTCCTTAAGAAAACAAAGCACCGGGAAGAAATTGCTCCAGCTGTCTTTTTGACAAACTGACATATTATTTGATCAAACTGAATGCAGGTAGCGTTCGTAGCACCCCTCCTCCGCCAAAGTATCACCTGCGGAATAATGCACAAAGTCCATCATGCGCCTCATTCAGCTGTCAGTTAAACACTGATACGGCAGTAAGGAAAAAGAGGAGTTTGACATCTGTTTTGATCCCCCTGTCAGGATTCTCTTTCTTGTCTGCTGGGGGAATTGCCTGTATAATTTGCCCCTCCCTGATATGATAATATAGATTGGCCCTTTGCATTCACTGGGAAGAATGGAGGTTACCTGTGCGTAGCCCACCTCCTACAGAGAATGTCTCATCTTCACAGGTGGGAAACAAAGCGTCAGTGAAGACTGCCGCTTTCTCTCACTTCATTCTGTCGCTTTTCTGTGAAACTTAAAAAGGAAAGGAAAGGAAAAGACAAATCACAGATTCATCCGGAGGTTAGAAATTTTGCAAGGGCGGGGAAGGGGGGAGGGGGGAGGCGTTACTTCTGGCTAAAGAAATAAGGAATCCCAACAAGTTTGCACACAGCTGCTGACTCCAGGTTTTGGAAAATTCCTGGAGATCTGGAGGGCAGAAATTGGGTAGGGAAGGGATCGCACAGAATCATCGACTCGTGGAAGGAGATCACCAGGGTCATTTAGTCCAACCTTCTGCCGAATGCAGGAAATTCACAGCTTCCTGCCAACCTGCAGCGACCCCAATTCCATCCCTGAATTGTTGTTGTTGTTGTTATTATTATTATTATTTCCCGCCACTCCCAAATGGCTCGTGGCGGGTTACAGTGTCTTAAAAACCCCATTAAAACTCCCATTAAAAGACTTTAAAATGTCACAGCATGGCGGCACAATAATAAGATCCCCTTCCTACCCCCATTCCTAAAAAAGGGGGGTGGTGGAGGAGAAGGAGGTCAACGATGTTCAAGAATGTTCAAGATTATGCCACCACTCCCCCCCCCAAACAAAAACATAATCCCTGGCCAATCTGCTATGACCAGGGAATAATGCTTGCTGGAGTACAAATCCCATTATAAATAAAATAAATAAGCTCTGAAGCTCTCGTACTCTCCAAGTCTTGTCACCTGGAAAGTAGTCATAATTCTGGAAGCTCTTCACGTTCTATCTCGAAGAACGGCTTTTTTTTTTGTACCCCACTTTTTACTACCCAAAGGCATCTCTAAAGCCGCTTAGAATCGCCTTCCCCTTCCTCTCTTCACCACAGACACCCTGTGAGGTAGGTGAGGCTGAGAGAGCTCTGAGAGAACAGTGACTGGCTCCAGGTCGCCCGGCTGGTTGCATGTGGAGGAGGGAGGGGAATCAAACCGATGATGACTGCTGCTCTTCACCACGACACCAAGCCGGCAACCCTAGTCTGATAATGGTGTCAAAGTCCCCCTGGCAATATGAGCTTTCTGTAGGTAAACCAGACATAATTTTGCATGAAGAGTACTGGTGTGCATTTGAAGCTTCCCATGCTAAATCACTAGTTGGGTTCTTCACAGCGATTTCGTAGAATAGGAATACAAATCTGAGATGCTTGAGGGAAATTAATCGCCTTCTCCCAAACCATCTGTGGTTCTTCCCTCCCCCCCGGCCCTGGGTTTGTTCGTTCATTCATTCATTCATTCATTCATTCATTCATTCATTCATTCATTGATTTCTATACCACCCCCTTGGGCTTTGCTGTCTTGGGTCAGTGTACAACCAATTAAGAAAACTATAAAACAAATGAAATAAATTTTTGTTGCACCATATAGACCAAATTTTTAATCAAGAACCCCCCTGGTCAATGGTGTCCCACTGTGTTGTTATGTGTGAAGTCATGTCCGACCCATCGCGACCCCATGGACCATGATCCTCCAGGCCTTCCTGTCCTCTACCATTCCCCGGAGTCCATTTAAGCTTGCACCTACTGCTTCAGCAACTCCATCCAGCCACCTCATTCTCTGTCGTCCCCTTCTTCTTTTGCTCTCAACCGCTCCCAGCATTAGGCTCTTCTCCAGGGAGTCCTTCCTTCTCATGAGGTGGTCAAAACAAGTAAAGGTTTGGGTACTTAACCACCATCTCAACATTTGGCCATGTTTTTCTTTGATTCTGCTGATTTCCCAGGCAGTGGCACTTCCCCTTCCAATCAGGTCCCTGTAAGGGCGGAGCTCAGAGCACTCACATCCAATCACCTTTAGAGACCAACCTTAAACAGCTGCCGTTTTCCTTCCCTCCCCCTTTTGCCTGGTGGCTGGTGGGACCTCATTCTCAGGGGCTCATAGAACTGAACCTCTTTGTCCAATTTGCTCGAAACCTGGGGGTTATTGAGTGGGCAGGCAGCCCTGCTTCTGCTTCAATTTGGGCGTCCTTTCTTTGGTAAACAGCTATTCCAGGTGCACCCGAACAATGTCCCTTCTTCCCCACTTTGTGAGAGGAAACAAAGGACAAAGAGGGAGTTTCAGTCTTTGGTGGAAAGGTTAAAAAAAATATTGCAGGTCAGTCACTGTAAGTGCCGGGAAATAAATGAATGCAGACAGGGTTTTTCTTTAAAATGTCAGTGCCTGACACCATTTTCTCCCCACAACAATTGGTAGAGAACAGTGAACCTGTGCTGAGAGGCACTTACTTTGGGAGTCTGTAAAATTGAACTCCTTGGTTCAATTTGCTTGCAACTTCGAGTGTCTTAAGATCGTGGGGGGGGGGGCGGGGGGGGGGCTGCGTTCTGTGCACGACTGGTGCTATTATCTTTATAGACAGCTTCCCCAGACCTTCCAATTAGTTCCCTATTGAAACAAATACTCCCAAACCAACAGAATCCAAACAAACCCCATGGATTTGAATCCCGTCCTGGCAATGTCCTGCACTAAATGAAGCATTTACAACAAAATCATCGATTTGGAAAGGGCCATCTAGTCCAACCCCCTGCTTAAGGCAGGATCAGCCTCAGGATAAGCATCTCTCCAGCCGCTGCTTGATGACCACCAGTGAGAGGGAACTCACCACCTCCTCAGGCAGCCCATTCCTCTACTGACTGAAAATTGTTCCCTGATATCCAGCTGACATCTTTCCATTACTGTGAGTCCTATTCTCTGCTGCCTACAGGAACCTTTCCCTACCTTCCTCTAAGTGACAACCTTTCAGATCCTTCAAGAGAGCCATCCTGTCCCCTCTCAACCTCCTTTTCTCCAGGCTGAACATTCCCAAGTCCCTCAACCTATCTTCATAGGGCTTGGTCCCTTGGCCCCAGATCATCCTCGTCGCTCTCCTCTGCCCCCTCTCCATTTTGTCCACATCCTTCTTGAAGTGAGGCCTCCAGAACTGCACTCAGGACTCCAGGTGTGGTCTGACCAGTGCCGTATACAAGGGGACTATGACATCTTGTGATTTTGATGTGATGCCCCTGTTGTTACCGATCACACCTCTCCCCACACCCCAGGATATGAAATTATAATGAAATGTTTTGAGTGCACACTGCATATATCAGAAGAGAGCATCCACCATTCGTGGATGAACAATCAAAGGATCCAAATCCATAGTTTCTTTACCCGTCCGGTTTGCAAGAGGTTGATCAACCTTTAGTATTTAGTATAGCTGCATAGTATTCACTCTCCTTTTCAAAGGGGACTGTGAAGGGGGGGGGTCATCCGTGTATGCTCATCAGCTGCAGATGGCAACCTCAAGTAGGTAACCTGAATGTACGAATGAATGATCACAGAGCAAAGGCTGAACCAGTGTCCCATGGACCTCAGTGCTTTTCAGTGGATCCCAGTTTGAGGGTTGGTGGAGCATGCTCTTTTGGTACCCTGAGCAATACCTACTCTCTCCCCTCAGCATAGGACACCTCAACACTCTCAACATTGCTTTGCCCTTATCTGACCCCCTGCTTGTGCAGGAGAACACTAGCTCTATCACCTAGGATGCCACTCTTCTGTTTCCTTGACCATCTGTTGGTGAACATCCGGAATGCTTCCAAACATGTTGTTTGAGGTGACGTCTGAGCTGCCCAAATTGAAGTGCTTTAGCAGGAGCAACTGCACTCCTCTCTAGGAATCACTCTGTAGATTTACCATAGAATTACCAGCAGTGCCTAGAGAGGTGTGATGCCACTGCCAGGTTCTCCCAGAAGCAATGCCATGCTGTTTCCCCTGATTCCCCATATCTCTACTTTCCCATTCTCCAACTGGTGGCCACGACAGGCCTATCAAGGCCCCAGTGATACACCATTTAGAACTGGTAAGACTTCACTGCCCCCTCTCTCCCTCCTTCCCATTGCAGTTTAGTGAAGACTGGTGCTTTAGGTAATCCCTTAGGTCTACCAAGTAGGCAGATCCTGCCCAGAGCAGGGCCTTTTGAGGTTTAGCTCCCCGACTGTGGAATGCCATCCTCTTCAATTATCTCCAGGGGCCTGGTTTGGTGTCCCTTCAGCATCAGCAAGGACTTAATAGTTCCTCCAGGCTTAGTGGCCCAGCCTCTTCCTTGCATGCTGAATGTCCCAAGTTCATTCCATGGCATCTCCTGTTCAAAAGACCAGCTAGGTGATGCCATGATCGGTCTCTTCCCGAGATCCTGGAGAATCACTGCTGGTCTGAGCACATCATACTGACATTGGTGGACCAAGGGTCTGACAAGGCCGCTTGATATGTTCCTATGTATGCAATTTAGGCTGTCTTCTTCCCCCCTGATATTACAATTTCGATTTTCCTCTGTATTTACCACAGGCGCTGTCTCGTTGGTCTTAGGTTCGTCCGGCCGTTTGCATTTAAGTCTTGCTTTGAGGGTTGCGATTATTTGTTTTGGTAATCGAGCCATTTTCCCCTAGCACTTTTAACCGGCTTTAATTATCTTGTTAGCAGCTCCTGGTCCCAGTTTCTGTTCGAGGGCCAGAGTTCAAATGATTAGCGTGGAGAATAAATAGCGGGAAATCTCCCAAGAAGTCATCGTTTCAGCAAGCCCTGGGAATAGTCCCTACCCTGACATGTCCTCTTTCAAAAGCCAGAATGGTACAGAGCATTCTTGAGTAAATAAATACGGTAGGCCATTGAGTCTCCTGGGGGTTCGCTGGAGCTCTGGAGGGAGGGGGGGTCTGTGACCTCCCCCCCCCCAAGTGAGGTCTCTCGTGGTTTCTGCACCTGGGAAGGGGGCGAGGCCTTCACACCTACTCCCAGCTTCCTCCTGTCTCTTCCCGCCTCAATCCTCCTTGAGGCCGCCTGTTAACACGAGTGGTGATGTCACTTCCTGGGATGTGCTCCCAGGGTGGTGTAGACATTCCTAAATAAACACAGAAATACACACCTCACAGGGTTGGGGCCTTCACACTTACCTCCTGGGACGTGCTATTTGTGTGTTTATTTAGGAATGTCTACACTACCCTTCACGGTGGCACTGTTCCGGGGCAGTTTACATATAAAATCTAATACGGTAAGCACTCAATTAAAATACTAAAATACTAAAGATGCTAATTTAAATCTGTTGTCCTTGTCATATTTGTGACAATGACACGCGGCCAATTTAATATTAGATTTTAGATCAGAGGAATTGGAAGGAAAAGGGGGGAGGAGGGCAGAAGGAGGTGGGACATGTTACTTCCACGGAATGCTGGCAAGGGCTCATGGGAATTGTAGTCCATGGACATCTGGAGGGCCATTGTTTGCTCCCCCCTGCCATAGATTCACGTTTGGGTAATAGAGGAAGGGGGACAGTCACCCACCCACCGTGTGAGCATATCTATATTATTAATACGTACAAGAAGTTGGCCAATTTTCATCTATAAATAACTGGAAGATACAATTTTTTCGTCGTTGTTAACTGCTGAATGGACAAATCCCAAACTTCCCAGGACATGCCTGAATTTGTGGGAACATCTAACCTCAATGTTTTGCGCTCAAAGCCTTCAAAAACTTGGAAACACTTAGCACAGCTACACCGGCTTTAATCCATGGATCTTGAAAGCTTTGCCGACATTAATGAATTAAGCTTCATAACATGACTTTGAAGGATTAATAGAAGACACTCTTAGGGGCAGGCTAGAGTTTGTGAACAGAGAGCATGCAGCGCATCTGATAGATGTTTCTTGCTACGTGGGGCTGCTACAATCCAGATCAATCAAGCATTCCCAGGCTGAATGTCTCATCTGTTTGTACTGATAAATAATAACTAGCATGAAACAATGGTTATCAATCAGTGGACCCCAACCTTTTTATCACTGGGGACCGGTCAACGTTTGACAATTTTACTGAGGCCCAGAGGGGGGGTAGTCTTTTGTCGAGGGACGTCGCCACCGCCTGAGCCCCTGCTCCACTTGCTTTCTTGCTGGCGCCCCTGACTTCCTTCCTGCCCCCCGCTGGGGGGCGCTGCCAGCAGAAGCTGCACAGTGCCATGCCGAGGGGGAGCCCCAGCCATAGCGGCTGCTGGAGAGCACCAAAAGTGAGCCGGCGGCAGAGTGGTAGGGCAGCCCCCGAGGCAGCAGCCGGAGAGGAGGACAAGGAGGAGCCGTGGCCTGGTACCGACTGATCCACGGACCGGGGGTTGGGGACAGCTGAATTAGATCACAATCAATACTTGATTAATGAAGATTAATGGTTATTGTATTAATTAACAGCAGCCCTTGCAATTTAAAACGAACGAGAGGTGCATTAGTGCCAAAATTCAGCTAAGGAACTCAGATTTGGGATTGTGAACCTTCACTCTGGAAAAGGAATGCAGGATTTTTACAGGGAAAAAAATCTAGAATTTCTGAACATTTGTGATTTTGTGAAAACCAATAAGAAACAATAATTTCCCAGGGAAAAACACGTTGCATGCCTTTATTTATTTTATTTATTTATTATGCAACTTCTGCATTGCCCCCTCACGACAGGATGCCTCGGGGTGATAATTTTTTCCTTGATCGTTTCCAATAGTTGAGCAGATTTAGTCCCAATCTAACCAACCTTATCCATATGCCTAACTTATAGCTGTCCTGACTTGGATGGTCCAGGTTAGCTGGATCTTGTCCTGTCTCAAAAGCTAGGCAGGGTTGGCCCAGGTTAGTTTTTGGATGGCAGTCCACCGAGGAAGTAGGGTTGTTATGCAAAAGTTGGCAAAGGCAAACCAACTCTGTTCAGCTCTTGCTTTCAAAATTCTACGGGGTGACCCTGAGTCAGTGACAACATGACCACATTTTCTACCACCAGTTTACCCCCCCCCCCCATTCATCATAGTGCTGATAACGGCAGGTAGGTTAATTCCTATAGATCAGTGGTTCTCAATCTGGGGGTCGGGTCCCCTATGAGGGTCGAATGACCATTTCACAGGGGTCACGGCAGGGCAAGGAGCTTGGTGGGCGGGGGTACCATTTACACAACAGCCTTGCAGGGTAGATCGAGATAGAGCGTTTGTCTGTCTGGAGCAGCGGAAAAGAGCGAGATCGGCATGGTGGGACAAGAGTCAGAACTGAACTGAGAAACCCCGGGGAAAAACCAATTTATAGACAATCATGAACAATGGACCTTCACACCATTGGTCAGTTTCGGTTTAATTTCTGTGAAAGAACGCTTGCATAATTTTATGGTTGGGGGTCACCGCAACATGAGGAACTGTATTAAAGGTTTGGGTCAGGAACGAATCTCAGTGGGGCATAAGGCCATGAAGTCCACCCTCCAAAGTAGCCGTTTTCTTCATAGGGAAATTATTTGTCTTATCTGGAGATCAGCTGTAATTCTGGGGGGGTGGGGGTGGGGGTGGTCTGCAGACTCCACTTCAAGGTTGGGAACCCTACAATTATTGAATCTATGATCTGTAAAGCTTAACCATATCAGTATGTACAGTAATTTCAGTCTAGGCTCACTGATGGAATAATTCTGGTGTTTCTTAGGGTAGGCAAACTCTAGGTGGGACCCAGAATTTCAGCTCATCTCCAGCTTTCTCTGGAGAAAACGGTTGATTCGGAGGATGGGTTGGGTGGTGTTGTGCCCCACTAAAACCCTTCCTGTCTCCAAACTCAGGCCTCCCCAGAGTCTCCCTATAAATCAACAGGAATTTCTGAACCCAGAATTGGCAACCCTATGTGACATTCAGTACAGGGCCCTGGCCTTGGTCGAGGCCAGGCGAAGCTCTCATGGGCCAGGGACCTCCAACAGATTTATACCCGTAGAGTGAAATGCCCTGTAGGGGGGCATAAGGAGACAGGCGGTCCCACAGATATGTGGGGACCAAGGCATTGAGCACTTCACTCTGCAGGTGTAAATCTGTTGTAGGTCCCTGGCCCACGGGAGGTTCACCTGGCCTTGACCAGGGCCAGGGCCTTTTTAGTCTTGGCCCCGACCTGGTGGAATGAGCTCCTGGGAAACCTGAGGACCCTGACGGAACTACCTCAGTTCTGCAGCACCTGCAAGATGGAGCTCTTCCATCAGGCCTTTGATTGAGGGCAGAGCAAGGTAGATTTGGGCCTCTCCCGGAGCCAGCCATTCCATCCGGCTCCCCTGCTTTTTTGATGTGAGGCACTTTTTAAGGAGCCTGTTCAAGCAGGGGATGGTTTGTTGCCATCTAGGGTGGTTTTAATGGAGTTTTAAGATTGTTTTAATGGGCTTTTACTTTGGGGATGGAAGTTATCTGCCACGATCCACTGTGTGGGAGTGGCGAGATACAAACTGAAAACTAAATAAAATAAACAAATATCCAGCTGAACATGCAAATCCAGCTGCACACTGAGCCACATACAGGACTCTTTCTTAGAAGCAGACGCATGATGCATGTGTTGACCCATAATGCATGGATAGGGCCTGGAAGACCTCTGCTATGTTGTGCCTACATAGCTGGTGCCCTTCATCATCAGGTAAGGAGCACCAGAACATGCTCTGAAGCGGTGGTCCCCAACTTTTTTATCACCGGGGACTGGTCAACGCTTAACAATTTTACTGAGGCCTCAGGGGGGGGGTAGTCTACTAGAGTAGCGACCCCCAACCTGTGGGCCGCGGACCACATGTGGTCCGTGGACTAATTGGAGGTGGGCCGCAAAGATGCCTTCACCTCCCCCTGGCCCTTTACTTCATCCCCCCCCCCCCGGCCCTTTATAACACACTTCGGGTGTCCTTGTCTCCCATCAATCCCAGATGGGACTATCTCCTTGCAGAGAAAACAAGCTCAGGGTTCCCATTGATTTGTCATTGTCATGAGTTAAAATGTCCATGAAAATAAAATGCTCCTTATGTTCCTTGTTGTGGCGTGTCTGTATCTTTATTTTGAAGGGATGTTTAAACATTACCATAGCGATCAGAGAGCGTTAGGGCAGTGGCTGAGAGTAGAGGAGTAAACTACCCCCCCACCCCACCGGGCCTCAGTAAAATTGTCAAGCGTTGAGTGGTCCGTGGTGATAAAAAGGTTGGGGACCACTGTACTAGAGGACCCATCATTGGATGGCACCGGAGGGGCGGGCTTAGCTGGCGGCCGCTATGGCTCCTCTGATTGGGCAAATGGACAAGAAAGATGGGGGAGCAAGCTGGTTCTGTTTCTTTTCGCCGTGTCGCAGAAGGCAGTGGGCAGGAACCTCATTGCCGCAGAGTTGTGTGGGCTGCCCTGGGAACAAGGCGCTCCTGGACGTGAGATGAGGGAGTCCTAGTCAGAGCAGGAGTGGAGAAGGGGAGCTTTGTGACTTGGGTGTAAACTGCACTGAGCTTTTATTCCAACCCCAGGTCGATTCAGTCCCTGCGATTTCCGTTTTGATTTTGGGCGATTAAAAATTTCCTTCTGCAGCAAGAAGGATTGATCCGGAATGACCCTACCATTATTGTGCGATATCTTAGAGTGCTTTTAATGCTCAATATATTTTAAAATCGCATTGTTTTGAATCTGGGTGGTAGAGAACCCATGATTGGCCACAGGTGGTCATGTGACAAGCTTGCCTTAAAGGAGAAGCCCTTAATTTCTCTCAACTTCTGTTGGTCTTGGATTTTTTTCCTGCCTTCACACTCCAGTTTGTCAACATCCCTCTTCAACTGGGGTGCCCAAAACTGAACACAGTACTCCAAGTGAGGCCGAACCAGAGCAGAGTACAGTGGTAGCATCACCTCCCGTGATCTGGACACGATACTCCATTTGATACAGTCCAAAATCCCATTTGCCTTCTTAGCCACTGAGTCAAAATGTTGATGCCTCCTCCTCTTCCATGTTGTCCAGCTATCCAGCTAAGACTTACCCTTTTGCACCCCTGCTCTCTGTGTCCCAACCACAGAAGCAAGTTATGTGGTAATCAGAGATGGTGGTGGTACTATGTAAACACTTTTAGGGGTGGAGCTCTGGGTTGTGGGCAAAGGTTCTTATCTTAGCATTGGCTTCTTACAATAGAGAAGCTTTTATTACCATCGAGAACCCCTGAAACATTCTCCCGGCTTCGAGAAACCCCAGAAGTGACGCAGACATGCAGAATATGGTTGGGAAGCAGAGCTGTGGACACGCCCACCCAGAGTCCCCCCACTTCTCACCCCTTCCAGGTCCACCATTGGCCGTTTTGGGAGGGGGGGAAGGTCAACATGACCATTGTGGCCATTTGGGGCTGCATCAACAGGGGCATCACATCAAAATCACAAGATGTCATAGTCCCATAGTATCCGGCACTGGTCAGACCACACCTGGAGTACTGTGTGCAGTTCTGGAGGCCCCACTTCAAGAAGGACGTAGATAAAATTGAAAGGGTACAGAGGAGAGCGACGAGGATGATCTGGGGCCAAGGGACCAAGCCCTATGAAGAGAGGTTGAGGGACTTGGGAATGTTCAGCCTGGAGAAAAGGAGGTTGAGAGGGGACATGATAGCCCTCTTTAAGTATTTGAAAGGTTGTCACTTGGAGGAGGGCAGGATGCTGTTTCCGTTGGCTGCAGAGGAGAGGACACGCAGTAATGGGTTTAAACTACAAGTACAACAATATAGGCTAGATATCAGGGGGAAAAATTCACAGTCAGAGTAGTTCAGCCGTGGAATAGGCTTCCTAAGGAGGTGGTGAGCTCCCCCTCACTGGCAGTCTTCAAGCAAAGGTTGGATACACACTTTTCTTGGATGCTTTGGGCTGATCCTGCATTGAGCAGGGGCCTGGACTAGATGGCCTCTATGGCCCCTTCCTACTCTATGATCCTGTGATTATGTGATATCACCCAATAAATGTTTAACTAATTAATTAACTCCCACCCATTCTGGAAACTCTTGCAGGGCTGTCAAGAAACCCTGCTTTGTGGGCAAAACCTCTATGCTAGAATTAGCTTCCTACCATACAGTTTTGCCCGAAACCCAGAGCTTCCCCCCCCCCCCCCAATTCTTCCAGGTCACATTTATTTCTGGCTACTTGCCTATTAGGAAAGGAATTCTTGCCTGTTTAAGGAGGTAATTTCTCCTTGCCAGCCAGCTGGTCAGCAGCAGAGAAGAATAATAGAATCATAGAATCCTAGATTTGGAAGGGGCCATAGAGGCCATCTAGTCCAACCCCCTGCTCAACGCAGGATCAGCCCTGAGCATCCTAAAGCATCCAAGATAAGTGTGTATCCAACCTTTGCTTGAAGACTGCCAGTGAGGTGGGGGGCAGAGAATCCAATACCGGAAGGACCCACACCCACGCTGGAGGTGACTGGCATCCCTAGGTTGCCCCCCCCCCGCCTTTGGAATGCCCTCTCCTTTATGCCCATCCCAGTGCCTAGACTAGGAAACAGGGCCAAACATCTCTCATTTCCCCCGGGTTTTTACCTAAAGGGTCCATCTTTTATTTTAACTGTTTTAGGGTCTTCTCCTTAAGTGGGGACTATTCTGTTGATATCATTTTGAACTGCTGTTTTCTATGTTTTCACGCCCTGCTTGTTTTTGTTAGCTGGTCTCATTTTATTCGTTTTGCTGGTTGGGAACTTATGTTTCTTTTCTTCCAGTTGGGAGCGGCCTCAATCAGAGCCAGAAAGGGAAGCATACAAATTTTCTAAACAAATCAATATCAACTGGGGTTCTAAGGTTAATAACTTAGCTTTAGTAGCAGTGAAAGCTACCGTGCGGGTCAATCCTGCTATGAAGTTATGTCAGGGTCAATTGGAAAAATGTAATTTAAAAGAAAGATAGACCTAAGTCGGCCTCAATTCAAAGAATCACCTCCCCCCCCCCCTTGAAAAGTTACTCCCCTCTTCCCTTTTGTATTCCACGCTGCTGTTGGGTGTGGGCCTTGGTTAATAGGATCCCCTTTCCTGATCCCGTTCTGTGGCTAGTTTATTAAATCCCCCCTAGTAGTTGCTGATTACACCTTCAAGTAGTGAAAAGCGGGGTACAAAAAACAGCTCTTCTGCTTTTTCTTAGAGAGCCAGCATGGTGGTTAGGGGGTGGCGGCTTCTAATCTGGCAAGCTGGGTTTGATTCCCTGCTCCTCCACATGCAGCAAGCTGGGTGACCTTGGGCCTTCTCACAGCTCTGATAGTGCTGTTCTGACTGAGCAGCTCTGTCAGAGCTCTCTCAGCCTCACCCATCTCACAGGGGTCTGCTGTGGGGAGAGGAATGGGAAGGCGACTGTAAGCTACTTTGAGATTCCTTTGGGCAGAGAAAAGAGGCATAGAAGAACCAACTCTTCTTCTTCAGTAATCTCAGGGCTCTCTCAGCCTCACCCATCTCACAGGGGTCTGCTGGGGGGAGAGGAAGGGGAAGGCAATTGCAAGCCACGTTGAGACTCCTTCAGGCCATGAAAAGCGGGGTATAAAAACCAACTCTTCTTATTTTTTTGCATTTTGAAGGCATTTCAGAAAGTATCTTGAGATGTCTGGAAGGTAACCTGTCCATGATTCGCCCAGCTAGTTCATGCTAGTTTTAGTAGTTTACCATGACTGATTTGCTCACTGTTTAATTACGTGGCACTGTTTGCAGAGCGGCACGGAGCGAGCACAGGTCAGTGGGGGGAGGCTGGGCATCTGCCACACTCTGTAGGAATGGGCATGCGTTACGTCCCACCAATTGCACTGCACAGTTTGAGTATGCGGAAAGCACCCCGAGGAACTGGTTCAAACTGTTTGCAACCAGCCAAGTCACTGCTGGACAATCTGCAACTGGTTTGCAACTGGCAAAAAGCTGGTGTTCTGAAGTGGCTGTGAGGCAAGCCTGCGTCATGGTGATTGCTGTGAGGAATGCGCCAGGGCATGCAACGTGAGAATACATGTTGGTGACGTTATTAATTATGGGCACTGGAATTAGCTTCCCCTCCTTTGTCAATGTCTCCTGACTGCTAGGGGATTCTTATAATTTTTTTCCTTTCCTAGCAACGGTCTTATAGGGATGCCACTCCCCAGGTAGGACCTGGGGATCAACTGGAATTATAGCTCATCTCTATGTAACAGAGACTAGTTCCCCTAGAGAAATCTTCTGCTTTGCAGGGTGGACTCCATAGCATTATACTCCACTGAGGTCCTTCCCTGCCCCATATCCCACCCACTCCTGGCTCTACCCCCAAAGTCTCCAGATATTTTCCAACACAGAGATGGCAATCTTAATGTTCTGTTTCAGGGGTGGCCAAACTGTGGCTCTCCAGATGTCCATGGAATACAATTTCCATGAGCTCTTGGCGGGGGATCATGGGAACTGTAGTATATGGTCATCCCAAGTGCTATAGTATGACCACTCCTGGTCTATTTAGACCTTTCCCCCCCACTGCGGCCAACCAGATATCTCCAGAAGGCCGGTGAGCAGATCACAGAGGCTGAAATCGCCCCCTGCTGTTGCCCCACCACAAGCCAGTATTTAGATAGAGGCATACTGCCTCTGAACATGGAGGCTCCATTTAACCATCACTGAACTGTTTGACCCCAAACCCACTTTATTTACTACATTTATACATTGCTTAAAAAAAAAATCTAGCTGTCAAAGCATTTTTTACAACAACTGATATAATCATACAAGGAAAACCTGCCCAGATCCTCCTGGTCAGCAGTTTTGATCTTGAGATTAACCAAAGTTTACATTACAGAAGTAATAACTTGGAAAGAAAAACACAGTGTAAGTAAAGAACACATTTTTTGTTTTTATTGGTGCCTTGCAGGGCAAATAATACTGAAAAAGGGCAATGAAAAAAAACAAAAAACAAACAAGAAACCCAAAAAATTCTCCCCAAACCAGGATTCTGGCAAACCCACATTGTAATTTTTTGAAGAGTACATCAACTCCTATTTTTTTTTTATTATCATTATTTATTGTGGCGTGAATGGTAACATAAAACCGAAACATGAAAATATACAACTTATATTACACTATGTGTTATGAACAAAATATAAATCTATAACTCTATGTTATATTTACATAATTATTTTCTTTTTATTAAATTTCAAGTGAGATGGTCGGTTGCACGCATACTTTGTTTTAAACTCCAAGCATTTGATTGTCTCTCTTGTTTTCTGCATTTTTTTTTCCTTTTCCGCTTATATAAAATAATTATTATTATAATTAAAAAAAAACTGCTGGGAACAAATAAGGACTCTAGAACCCACTGAGCTATAGAAGTACATTCACCCAAGATCCAAGAAGCGCTGGAGATGAGTAAAGACAGGTTCACTTAGGGGTCTTCTCTACCGCCAGTGCAAACAGATACCAAGGCTCTGCTCCCATACCAAATGTTCATGGGCTACCTAACAAATGATTGGTGATCTTTATAATGTTGAAAATTGTCAAAGGGGGTGCTATGGGTCAGAGTTTCCTTTTCGTATCTGCTGCTCCTTACTTAATCAGTACTAGTTTTTGAGAAAGCATTGTCCACCATGACAACTTTCTCTGCCCTTGGGGGGGGTAAAGGTGATCTTCTCAAAAAGAACATAATTTTTGGCTTGCAGTCGCAGGAGAAGGGTCACACAGGTGTGTTTTCTAAACATAGCTGTGTGGGCACAAGCCCCTACTGGGTCTACCGATTGCCCGGGTCAAGGGGTTTTGTGGAATGTCCTGGCAACTTAAAACGACGTATACGGAAATTTCAGTGCTTGGTGGATTGGTCCCTGTATCCGCAATCTCATTGCAGAAATAAAAAAAGGGGGGGGCGGAGCTGAAAGATGGGCAGAGTAGGGTGAGCAACCAACCCACTGGAGAAAGAGGGGTAGAGAAAGAAAAAGTCAGTCTTGAGAATTAAGTCGATAAAATCAATATACACGTATCAGTGAACTGCACACACACAGAGACATGATACTCTAAGGGCAGGATTCTCTATTATGATGGATCCCGACATGATGGATCCCGACATGGCAGCATGAATATCCCAGGAGGCCTCCAGGGAAATGGTAAAGAGCAGGTCTCTCCACCTTCCACCCAAATATTGACTTTAAAATGACCTATGAGTCACAGCATGGCGACTCTTCCTTCATCAAATTGCCAGGAGTCCAGGCCATGTTGGGTGGAGGATGCTCTTCATTTTTGCTTAGTGTGGACAGCAACAACACATAAAAATGGATTCCCACAACATATGGAAAGTGACCCATCCCAAACATGCCCAGCATACTCCACGGTATTGTGTGAAGTGGCTGGTTACGGATTTGTCCGGTAGCAATCTCATCGCTGGGATCTTAGGGGCAAGGAAAAAAGGACCCAACTGGGAGTTGCTTCTAGCCCTATGAGTGAATTGACAAAACAGCCAATTCGCCCCAAGACATCTCTCTGTTCGTGCCCAAGGTCATGATGGCAAGTGGGGAACTTGAAACGCAGGAGAATATGACTTATGGGAACACGTGGAAGAAAGGACGCACAATCTAATTCAGCAATGTCCACAGATACAGTAGAATCCTAAACAGAGTTAGCATCTTCTAAGCATGTTGACTTCAACAGATTTAGAAGGGTGTAACTCTGTTAAGGATTGCATGGTTCGGATCACATTTCAAGCATCTTTTTGCTGTAGGAGTGGAGAATACAGTCCAAACGCAGGCCAAAAGGAGAAACTTTTCACTCCAGTTCTTGTTGTTGAGTTACTATTCTAGCGGGATAATTCCCCCCCTCCCCAAATCTAAGGGAAGCTTAGGGAAGCTTGCTCCAACTAATTATTTCTAACATCCCAAGGATGTGATGTCGGAGACATCTTCGGGGACAATAAGATTCATCTTATTTGGATTACTTTCTCTTAAAAAGAGAGAGAAGCTTGGAAAAATGGGGCGTAAGATGGCTGAGGACAATTTCTTTTGTTAAGACGTAATTAACTGAAGGGAAGTCTTCTGCCGAAACCCGATCTCTGAAACACTGTCACCGAAAAACGAAATTTCAGCCTATTATTCATTCGTTCTGAAGAGGATTTGGTTGCTCAATTAATTAAATACTGTAATAATAATTAGGGTCCCTTTTGGGATTAATACAGCAGAACAGTTAAATAAAGATGTTAAAAAGCGTTTAGCAATCCTATTTTGCCAGTATAAAGCATGAACAAATTGCCTGGGGAGAAGGGGCATGGGAGAACATAGTTTATGATATTAAATTAGCAATTGAACTCCTTCCTCCCCCCCCCCTTACCATGCAACAAGTTCATATCGCATTACTGAGAAGAACGAGACTTCATTTCAAGTCAAGGGACTCAATCCAAGTTAGGTGTGACTAAGTCCATCTGCAATTAATGAGAACTCTTAATTGCAACGATCCTGCTCCATGGGATGGAGCATGGGATGGTGTTTCTCGGTTGGGAAACACCTGGAAACTGTAGGGGTGGATCCAGGAGTGGGCGGGATTTGCGCGGGAAGGACATCAGTGGAGTCTAATGCTATGGAGTTCACTCTTTGAAGCAGCCATTTTCTTTAGGGGAGCTGATCTCTGTGGTCCGGACATGAGGTATAATTCCAGGGAAATCCCAGGTCCCACCTGGGGTCTGGCATCCCTATCGGAAATAAAGTCCCATTGAATCTAGCTGAATGTACTCCAGAGTCATTTTCAGTTGGGTTGTCATGTTGGTCTGCAGGAGAAGGGCAACTTTTGAGTCTGGTAACACCTAAAAGACCAAAGAGCTTTCCAAGGCATAAGTGTTTGAGACTGTCTGGAACCGCCGTCCTTTTAAGGTGCTACCAGATTCAAATCTTGCTCTCCTGAGCAAGCATTTATAGAACCGCAAAAAGCCCAACCCTTCAGTCCCAACCAGCCATGAGCTTCAGCATGATCTTCACCGAAATCAACATACAGAGCGGTGGGTGGCTTGATTGTGCCAGCCGTGACTCATATTGATAACAGACCGAACTGGCGGGCAAAATTTGCTGAGCCGGAAGAAAATTCTCCCGGCTTGGTGAGTTTATTGCTTTCTGATACAGATCCACAGGGATCCTGTCCATGAGAAAAACCTGAAGACAGAAATGTTTGTCTGAACCCTACCCTTCATGGTCGTAAGTCCAATGCTTGATGTGGAACGGGGGAGTTGGTAGAATTCAAGGTGATCTTTGGAAATAAGGAAAGACCGGACCTGTGGGATTGATGACAGCTCTATTTCTCATCACTAGTTTGTGTCATCCCCCCCCTAAAACGAATAATCTCAAAGGGACTTGGCATCAACTTGGAGAGTTGGAGGGAGGGACATGTGACATCACTAATGTCACTTTGAAGCACAATCAACAATGGGTATCTCTAGGAATCACCCAAAACACTATGGTTTTACCATAGCATTTCCAGGGTTTCCTAGAACTACCCTTTGGCCTTACGACCTTTGAACAAAACCATCTGAGAAATGCCATGCCATCCTCTCTCTCTCTCTCTCTCTCTGAGGATGGGGACCGGCTCCCTTCCATTGAGTCAAAAATTGTTCCCCGCACACACAAGAGTTTCCGAGGGCTTTGGCCTCGATCCTGCAAAACACTCGCAAGCATTTGGAGTCTGTCTCGATGCAAGTGTGGCTACAAGACTGCACATCTACGGTGGTTTCCTAAGCGCTTACCTCCCAGGAACCCCTCTAGAGTAAGCGTGCTCATGTAAAGGAGGGTGTGTATAATGCGCTCCAACCATGCCGATCTTGGTGGAACTCAGCCAGGAGTTAAAACAAAGTATCCATGTGGTCCAAAGTCAAATAATTTATCCAGACCATCTTTAGAAGATGGTGGAAATTAAGCGCCCAGCAGATGTGAGGTTAAACCCACAAGAGTAAGAAATATTTTGTTCACAAAGACAGGGAACAATTGGAAATCTTTTTTTTTTTTCTTTTAGAAAAAGAGAGCAAAATGTTCAGTTTTCACATTGTGTATTTATATATCTATATATATATTTATATCTGTCTGTTTTCTTTTTAACCAGAGTGCTTTGAATGGCTCTAGAGTTTCATTAAATAACCCAAACTGAGTGAGGAGAGAAAAGTCTATTAAGATAGAACAAAACACTCCCAGTAATTCACTCCATTATAATAAATGTCCAAACGGCACTGGGCCGTGCCCCCAAATTAATTTTAAAAAAGAAAAACAGGCAATGGACAAATTGCATTTTTTGTTTTCCTATGTATATATCAAAAGGAAGGAAGGACACATTTTTAAAATACCTGAAGGGCTGGACCGTCATTCGTCAAAACTGCCAAATCGGAAAGAATAAAATAATGTCGAGAAAAAGAGCTAGGAAATAAATTATGCATAATTTACTATCTGGGAACAGCAGACCATTATTTTTTTCTCGTCGTTAATTATTATAAGTACCATGATAACACTAGAAAGAAGAGGCAGTTCAACTTGGGGTGGGGGAGGAGAGAGTCATCAAATACAAACCAATACGAAAATGAGACATGTCCAACTTGAAGGATGTGACATGGTTCTCTGAACATAAAACCAGAGCAAGTTGAGAGAGAGTAAGAGAGAGAGAGGGGGGGGAAAGAGGATTGTTGAAGCCGAGTTGAAAATTGTAAGCAAAAAGAGGGCTTAGAATGTGAGATTCTAACACATCACATATCCTTATCCCGATTGTTCACTGAAGTGTTCTCAAAACTCCTCCAGAACATCAGAGCTAGTCTTGCTTTGCCCTAGGTCTGCAGAAGGATGTTTGAAGGAGCATTTTGCCTTGCACAACGAGAGCCTAACTCTCCAGAAGGGTTCAAAGGGAGCTCAGGCAATTGTTTTTTCCCGAACCGAACTGTCGTTCGGTTGTGATTCCTCCAAGTTCCTTTCCTCATCTAAGTGAACTCTGAAATTTGCAAGAAAGTGCTCCGTACCTTCCTCGGTGCCTCAAGCTATGCAGATGCCACCATGCTGTAATGCTTTGGGAAAGGACAACAGGGGGTCTCATCCATCCCAAGGTTACCCAAGGTAGAAGGAATGAATTCTGACAATGATGCTGTCATCTTGGAATTCTGAACTGACACAACCGAACAGATGAGCTTTGCATTCTGGAGTCCTCCAGTGTCTCTGCAGCTAGCTGTAGTCTACATGGAATCTGAAGTCCTGCATCAAGGTAACCCAAGTAAGATTGTTCTTGCAGTTTCTCTTGCTTTGGATTATTTTCCCACACTGACCAGCCTCCATCTTCTGGCCCCAGGCAGACAACTTTATCTCCAGACGGAAGCTGTGGCATCTTAAAGATTGACAAAACAGATTCCTGTGAAAGCTTTTGTGAACCAGAGCTCGCTTTATCAACTCTGTGAACTGTGCATCTTATCGGAAATTGATGTACACACCAAACTATCTCCTGAAGTCAACTGTTGATGCATGAATGCCAATGCTGGAATAAATTCACCTTTAAGGTGCCACCAGATTCCTGTTCTGTCCTGCTGCATAATTTCTTTCAATCTGAGAGACCAGGATTCAAGTCCCTGTTTGGGCAAAAACTGTATCAGGCTAGGCTGATCTCGTCACATCTCAGAAGCTAAGATGGGAGACCACCAAGGAAGCCCATGGCCACTGCACAGAGCCAGCCAACTGCATGTAAACTTTCTTCTCATTTATTTCATTGAAAACCCTATGATGGGTCACCATAAGTCATCGGCGACTTCCCACCACCAGTGACGAATGCGGCCACTCAACTGGAATGATCATCTCCAGACTGCTGACCATATTACGTAGCAATCTCTCAAAGCTCCTATGCTTGTGCTGGGCATTATCCACGCCATGACTTGTCTAGCTTTGGGACTGAGAGACACACTACACATATGGTCTCTAATCAGGGGAAGCTGGGATTCTCGAGCTGCTAAACTGCACACCCATGGCTGTGTCCTACACTTCAGCAGAATCACAATTCCCACAAGGCTGCCTCTTTGACATCTGTGCAACTGACCCGCCATCGTAGACACTGCAAATGGGCTTAATCCCAGCTCTCAGAACAACAGAACAAAGATCGTCCAACAGGGTCACCTCCGAGTCCTCTGCAAGCACATTAGCCTGCCCCATTCTTGCTCCAATCCCGTTTTTTTTTCCATGTTAGGAGGACCACCGGGCAGTAATCCAGCAGCCACTTATTCTGAAAAGGTCACAAACGAACCCTACATGGCTGTTCCATGATCCGCTGTGCACTGCCATCTGGCAGCCTGAACGACTAGCTCCTTATGCCAAAATGTTTTGAATTAAGCCGACATGAACCCACTGGTTCCAGCGAGTCTCGCAAACACACTGGTCTCGAAAACGTACAGTGTGGCTATAAACCTCGTTCATCGCAAAAGCGGTTTATCTGTTTCTCATGAAAGGGACTCTACGCTTGCATAGATCCAGTGTGTGTGCACACATTGCACACCAGCAGAGCTGGGCTCTGTCCCATCCATTTCGATGTGGGGAAATGCTTCAATGGAACGACATGGTTCCTTTGAAACTCTAGGAAATCTTACTGTTCTGTGGATCCCAGGAGATCTTGGTTGGGCTGTACTTCTCCTATCGCACTGGTAGAATACCAACATTGTAACAAAAATGGATTTCTAATCAGCTTTACCAAGAAGAAGAAGAAGAAGAAGAGTTGGTTCTTATATGCCGCTTTTCCCTACCCGAAGGAGGCTCAAAGCGGCTTACAGTCGCCTTCCCATTCCTCCCCCCACAACAGACACCCTGTGGGGTGGGTGAGGCTGAGAGAGCCCTGATATCACTGCTCGGTCAGAACAATTTTATCAGTGCTGTGGCGAGCCCAAGGTCACCCAGCTGGTTGCATGTGGGGGAGCGCAGAATCGAACCTGGCATGCCAGATTACAAGTCCGCACTCCTAACCACTACACCAAACTGGCTCTCAAGGATGGTGGAATTGATGCACAGCGCCAAAATAACATCCCCGTGATGAAAGCTGGCCCACAATACGTTTTGCAATGTTGGGCTGGTGCAGCCATTTGGATGTCTCAATCAAAGGCTCCGTTCACATGTAAAGGCTCATGGTAACATGCTTTACATGGTGGGGCAAAGGGTTGAGACTCAGGGAAAAGGAATCATGAGCAATTTTGTGAATCATGAGCAACTTTGTGAATCATGAGCAAAACGCACATATCCTTGGGCACATGATCGGCTCGTGGCACGCAAGATGTCATTTGCATGCAGCCAGGTAGGCATACACCTGAGATCCTGGTTCATGTGGCTCTCACAGGGATGTTACTAGGGCCCTGAATGTCTGAACTGAATCTAAATCTTTTTAAGCTCACTTGGACAACTGGGTCTTTAAGCTGAATCTTCAGAAAGCTTTCCTTATAAGCTCCAGGGCCTCCTTGCAGCCAGCATCTGTTCCTGTAGCCTTAAAATGTCTATGAGACATGGCCAACCCTCATTGGCCTATTCTTAGTGGGAGGTTAATGTTTTTTATTCCTCATCACATGCGAGACCCAGAAAATCTGCTCCAACAATGCTTGAAGAGTAAATTCAGGACGCCGTACAATCTTGGTGACTTAAAGACGGTGGGATTTTTATCCAGTATTATACTTGTTTCCCTTTCTAGTCATCTGATATTTAATTCTTGGTAGTACCGTAAACACCCCCCTATGTGCGCATGCACACGCCCACAAATCCAAGTTCATAACTTTAAAAAATAAAATTTCTCCCCTCTCTCTCTCTCTCGGTCTCTCTCTCTCTCTGTCTCTTGGTCACCTGAGAACAGCACCTACAGTTTCCTTTAAAGTAAAAAAAAAAATTAATAATCTCACCAGCGGCTGGTCGTCAGGTTCTTCGAGGGATTGTCTAAGACAACATCACTGCCCTAACGTAAGACTGAAGATGAAACAAATGAAGAAAAGACAGCCAACCAGGGGGATACACACGCACACATGAAATGGAAGTAGTTCAGCACATTAGTACAAATTTGGCACTTGGTCAAAAGAATACAACTGGTGTGCAATTGGTGAAAAGAAGTCATACTTAAGAAAGGAGGGGCGGATTGCTGGGGAGCGAGATGTGGGGGAGCCACCAAACATGGCGTCCAGTTGAGTCCCGTGTGGCAGTTCATGCTACGGTTCTTGCTCTTCACCGTGAGTAGGAGGGCCCATGAATCTTGCTGTTCCCGCCCAGTGGCAAGGGATAAAGAATGGATTGAGGCCTTCAGGGAAGGAGACCCAAGCGATGATCACTTGGGGGAGAGGCCATAGCCCAATGGCACAGCCCACGCCTTGCACAAAGAATGTCCAAGCCACAATCCCCCGTTTCTCCAGCTCGAGAAGGACTTGAGTGTGGGAAAGCGTGGAGAAATACCTCTGCCTGAAAGCCCATGCAAACGCGTGGGGGGGCTAGGAGGAATGATAGTTTTGTTTGGCATGAGGCAAATATTTGCAATGCGTGGGCCCCAGTGCCATAAAACCGAGCAAAGCTTTAGTGCGGCCTGCCCCACCGTTGGATTTGCACCAGCATAGTCTGTCACATGGCTCTGTGCCAGAGTTGTCGCTCTTGCAGACTTGGATCTCCTCCTCGGTATGGAGCAGGACCAAAATGCCCCAGGGGCCAAAGCGGATTCTGCTCCCCCACATCCCACCCAGATGCACCTGGGTCTTGAATCCTAACTTGGGAAAGGAGAAAAAGAAGAAAAGAAAGGGGGGAAAGACAAGAGGGGAGGGGGGAAGTTTAAGGAACTTTTATCATCTCTTTTGTTTTTCCCTGTCAGGTGCATGACCCCTCTTCCCACGCCCACCCCCAAAACTCTTTCCCCCCCCCCTTTAAACTGTAGCACAAAACAACAGAACACATTCACAAGCCACTTGTTGGCACCGTGTACCTGAGTGAGAATTTTCTAGAACATTGTAGAACAAACAGCCATAAAGTTTATTTGAAAAAAAAAATAATAATAAAAGATTGAACGGGTAAGACTTCAGTGCTTGGGTATAGCAGCTGAATTACTGGCATTATGTTACCCATAGCTTATTTCGTCCTCTTTTTTTGTCATTGTCGTCTTTTTTTTTAAATCACGGTTTCTTTCCTCTGAGCCGTCGTCTCTCTCTCTCTCTCCTCTTAAAAATTTCTCTCTTATTTTAAAAAGTTTCCGATGCGGGCCAATGTCCGTTCATCAGCTGATGTCCCCCCGAACTAGTTAAGACTAAAAGTTTTCAGTAACAGTCAGTGTACGAGGATGGAAGTTCGTGTGCTTGGCCGCTGGGTGAGCAAAACAGCTGGGGCTTTCCCACGGAAGTCCTGCAGGGTCAAGGCTGAGGATCCAGACCCCTGATCAGTTGGCTTGCCCCGCAATGTGGTTTTCACTGTCACTGCCGTAGTCCACGTCGGGGTCGTCCTCCTCTTCGTCGTATTCGTCGTACATTTCGCCGTTGATGTCGTCGGTCTGCATCTCCTCTTTGACGTGGGAAGGCTCCTCGCTCTTGATGCCGTAAGTGCTCTGGATGACGGGCATCCCTGGCTCCGGGCTGCTCGACACGCTGGAGTGCTCTGAGGGCAGATGCGGCGAGGGCATCCCTGCCATGGCGATGGCTCCTGGGTAGACGACGCCGGCTGTCGCGATAGGAATCTGTGCTTGCTGTCTGTTGGGGGGGGGGGAACGCAAACCAGAGAGGAACGAGTTAGTCAGGAAGAAAGGAGTGGGTCCTCTTGATGCCCACCTTTCCAGATGGAGCATAAAAATATGCATGACTTCTGGTTGGCATGTTTATATTTTGTACATTTGTGTATAATGGTTGATTGCTCTAGAGCAGGGGTAGTCAAGCTGTGGTCCTCCAGATGTTCATGGACTGCAATTCCCATGAGCCCCCGGGGGCTCCCATGAGCTCTCTCAGCTTCACCCACCTCACAGGGTGTGTGTTGTGGGGAGAGGAAAGGGGAGGCGAATGTAAGCCGCTTTGAGCCTCCTTCGGGTAGGGAAAAGCGGCATATAAGAACCAACTCTTCTTCTTCTTGTAAATATTAAAAATGTGGGGAGAGGGCTTGCATGCTGCCCAGAGCTATACCTGCATAACAAATGCCCTAACGCTGTCCCATTCATACAAAAAGAGTGCCTCTAATTTCTGCACATGAGCACAATCCTAAACAAACCTCCTGATTTTGGAGGACTTAGAAGGGCATCGCATCGAGACCAATACCCTGCCCTTTGTCCTGTGAACCCCAGCCACTGCCCCTGTTAGCTGTCCCCTCCAAAACAAAGTTGTCACGCGTGTGACACAGTTCTGCCTTGGACAAAAACACCTCTCGTCCGTCCCCTCCCCCCCCCCGTTCCCTAAGAGGGAATCTGGCCCACTGATTAAGAAAGCTGAATAACATTTCCCAATCTGGCAAGTTTAATTGACAAGCATTGTGCTGGCCGAGATAAGTGGAATCGGGGAGTCTTTGAGGCGGCCCGATTTTTCCTCCGAAAGGTCCTCCCCCTCCCTTCCCCTTTTAATCTCCCGTTGCCTCGCTCTGGCCAGCTTCCCTGTGTTTGTTTCGGCGTGTACCAGTGGGATCGCTGGACTTGCCAACACCGCAGGGTTAAGCGGCTCAGATTTCTGGGTTTGAGCGGCTTATTATTACAACAGGCCCTGTCGTGGGCTCGCCCCCCTCTCTCTTTCCCTTTCTTATATTTTATATAAAAACAAAAAGCTCTGCCCGATGACACTCGGCGGTAGCTGGACGGACGCATCTCTGCTCGGCATTACCGACACCCGTTAACCAGACGCGAGTCGGGCTGCCTCTTGTTCCAGAAGCACTGATCGTGGCTCAGCTGAAGGAAAGCGCATTTAAGCCTCCTTAATTTCACCGGGAGAAGATTTAAACCTCCATTTAAGTCCCCAGCGCTGCAAACTACAGGGCTAGAGGAGGGCTTCCATTGAGCCGGGGCCACGCGTTTGAATGGTCTTGTAAGTCTGGGGACGGAAGGAGCTGTGATCTGTAAAGGTCCAGATTAGCCGCTCGCTTCCTTCGTTTCTTCTGCTTCATTGATAGCTCACTTTTCTCCCCAGTGGGGACTCAAAGCAGCTTACAACCTTTGTCCTGACTCCATTGTGTTCTCGCAACAACATGCAAGGTGGGTAGGGCTGAGAGCGGCCCAAGGTCACCCAATCACCTTCCGTGGCAGGATGGGGATTCCGTTTCCAACCTGAGTCACCCAGAGCTTAATCCAAGACCCTTTCTGCTGTAGAGCATCCCTGCGCATCAGTGCTCCTCAAGGCTTGGACAATTGCATCATTTCCTCACTGATCACATCATTTCCTCACCCGTTCCAGAGGTAGTCCTGAAGTCCCTTACCCTGCATTTTCCGGTTGCTGGCTTACAGTAACTTTAGAAGAAAAAGAAGAGCTGATTTTTATACCCTGTTTTTCACTACCCAAAGGATCATAGAGTTGGAAGGGACCTCCTGGGTCATTTAGTCCTGCACGATGCAGGACACATACAACCCTATCGCTCAAAGCGGCTTACAATCACCTTCCCTTCCTCTCCCCCACAACAGACCCCCTGTGAGGTAAGTGGGGCTGAGAGAGCTCTGACAACTGCTCTGCGAGAACAGCTCTATCAGAACTGTGAGCAGCCCAAGGTCACCCCGCTGGCTGCATATGGGGGAGCGGGGAATCAAGCCCGGTTTGCCAGATTAGAAGCCACCGCTCTTAGCCACAACACCAAGCTGGTCCAAGAGGAAGACCCGACATGAGAGGGATTGATTCAATAAAGCAAGCCATATTTTTTGGTTTGCAAGCCCCGAGCAAGGCTTTTAATGGCGTTGGACCAGTCCCAGTTCTCTCAGAGCTCTCTCAGCCTCACCTCTCTCACAGGGTGTCTGTGGTGGGGAGAGGAAGGGAAGGTGACTGTAAGCCGCTTTGAGACTCCTTCGGGTAGAGAAAAGCAGCATAGAAGAACCAACTTCTCTTCTTCTTCAGTAATATCAGGGCTCTCTCAGCCTCACCTCCCTCAAAGGGTGTCTGTGGTGGGGAGAGGAAAGGGAAGGCGATTGGAAGCTGCTTTGAGACTTCTTCGGGTAGTGAAAAACGGGGCATAAAAAACCAAGTCACCTGCTTCATCCACTTCCTAAAAACCAAGAATAACTTCCAATGGTGAAAAAACTAAGAAATGAGGAGGAAACTATACATGAAGTCAAATACAAATAAATCAACAAGGCACCCGACTCTCATAAGATGGGGAAATGCCACCAAGGGCCCGTACCCGACATTGAAATACTGCCTCATCTCCTGGCGCCTGTTGCGCATGATGGCCTTGTACTCCCCGATCCGCAGCTTCTTCCCGTCCACCAAGCACGTGCGCTTTGGCCGGGGCTTGTACTTGTAGTCCGGGTACTTCTCCAGGTGCTGCTTGCTGAGGCGGGCTTGCTCCTCGTAGTACGGCTGCTTCTCCAGGTTCGTCATGGCTTTCCAGCGGGAGCCTGCCAGGAGAAAGAGGGACAGTGAGAGGCGGTTTTCCTTCCGGGAGGGTTACGAGACCAGCCGAAGCCATCTAGGAAGGTGGACACCCAAAAGGTGACCTGCAGACCGGATCTGGGTCCTGGATGGCTCCAACAAGATGAAATTAATTCAAAATAAATTCCGTCTAAACCTCCGGAAGAAGTTCCTGGCAGTTAGAGTGGTTTCTCAGTGGAACAGGCTTCCTCGGGAGGTGGTGGGTTCTCCATCACTGAAGCAGCCAAATTGCGCCAGGGAGTGCAACCCTAATCCTGACCACTGCATGAACATAGAAGCAGGCCTCTAGCACAACCAAGTCAGGATTATCTACTCAGAGTGGCAGTGGTGCTCCAGGAACTCAGGGTGAGATCCTTCATATTAGCTCCTACCTTTAACTGGAGATGCTGGGGATTGAACCTATGACCTCCTGCATGTTAACCAGAGGCTCTTCCACTGAGCTACAGCACCTCCTCTAACACATGAAGCTGCCTGATACTGAATCAGACCATTGGTCCACCCAGGTCAGTATTGTCCACAGGAACTGGTAGCAGCTCTATAGGGTCTTAGGCAGAGTTTTTTTTCATATAAATTACAACCTGATCCTTTTACCTGGAAATGCCGGGGACTGAACCTGGGACGTTCGGTATGTTAACTTTTCACAGACTGAGCAGTTCAGCAGTGGAATGGGCTGCCTAAGGAGTTGGTGAGCTCCCCCTCACGGGGGTCTTCAAGCAGTGGCTAGACAGATCCTTCTCCTGGATGCTTGAGGCTGATCCTGCCTTGAGCAGGGGCTGGGACTAGATGGCCTGTTTGGCCCCTTCCCACTCTAGGATTCTAGGAGTCTAGTTCAGCAGTGGAATGGGCTGCCTAAGGAGGTGGGAAGCTCCCCCTCACTGGCCGTCTTCAAGCAGCGGCTGGACAGATCCTTCTCCTGGATGCTTAGGGCTGATCCTGCCTTGAGCAGGGGGTGGGACTAGATGGCTTGTCTGACCCCTTCCAACTTCTGTGATTCTATTCTATGGTTCTGTAAAGCTGAACCATGGCCCCTTCCCTCAATCTAAATATTTGTAGATGGCATCTCTGATGTGCAACTGTGATGACTCTCCTTCATCTTTTGGCAGCCTTGCTTCTTTGCAGTGTCCCCTTCAGTCTTTATTTGCTACTCTCTGTCCTTCAATCTTCTGCCCATCCCCCCTCACTCATGCAGGCTGTGAGCTCCTTGACCCTGGAACTGTCTTCCGTGGAAGTTACTTTGCAATGTTCCACATATGCTAATACCAACATCATCCTTTTCAACCATCTAGTCAGGAATGCTTTAAGAACTCACAGGGCCCGTAGCACCAGAGCCAGTTTGCTGGCGGAGGGGCCCTCCCAAAGGGGTGTCACTCTAAGTGTCCTTAAAGAGGGAAAAGGAGGGAGGAGAGAAGTTGTGGCCCTGATCCATTGGGGGCAAGGCACTGTGCGGGGCCTGTAACATTCTACATGTGCTACATGGATAAACTGGTCCTGTGAATAGTTTATTCAGATTTGGTTTCTCCACTAGTGGTCAGCAATCAGTGTTATCAACCAATGAGTCCCAGGTTCAGTCAAATAAACTTTTTGGGGGAGACACCAGACCCCAATGGTGGAGGGTTTGTTTTTGCCTGCAGATAGTCCCAAGGTTCAGTCTCAGGACTCTCTACATCTTTGTCTGAGACTCTGAAAAGCTGCTGTCAGAAGAGAACACAAGATGGACCACTGATCTGCACTCATTCCACACACATTGGGTTAAAAGCACCTTCCTGTTTTGCACAGGAAAATCAAGCGCAAAAGCACACTTGAAAGTGCATGATCCAACATGCGCAGAATGAGCCCGTTTTGGTATCAGTTGTGTTATGCTATCTGTGTCTGCCTTGCCTGTTTTGACTGGCAGTGGCGATCCAGTGCGGTGACCTTGGCTCCTCTTCTAGGAACCACTCTTAAAATATACATTTGTTTCAACGGGGATCTTGCCTTCCTTTGAAAGAATGGGAGGCAGGAATGGCCAAAATTATGGCTCCGGAGGGACTGGCTGGCCTTCCCAGTGAAAGCCAAGAAGGACCCAAGCAATGCTTGACTAATAGGTCTCTAAAGGAAAGAAAATATTACAACAGAGGAGACAATATCCATTTGCTGCCTGCGGAACTGGGTGGGGAGATTTGGATCTTTAAAAACACCCAAGGGGTTCATAAATTTGGGTTGGGAAAAGGAGGATGAGGGGGGAAAGGGAAAGCAATGACCCAATACACCACGGGCTGCTCGGTCCTTGTGGGGAAACAGAGAAAAGAACTCGATGGAGAGCGTGCTTGCGATCCTGTTGGGGAAATGTCGCAAGGACGCCGTGGGGGCTGATCAAGTCATAGTCTGGGAGGCTGTGTTTTCGTCTTTCCTTGCTGCCGTGAGCTCATTCTGTTGCACATATCCTGGCTAGACCATCGGACCCCCCCTAGACAGCCGTTCAAATACAAACAACTGACATCTTCCCCTTTTCCAAACATTTCCCTTCCCGCCTCCCTCCTAAGCACGCCGAAGAGTAATTTTCTATCATTATTATATTTATTTGGTCATCTTATGCCTTGGGTGACGTGCACCCTTTCTCGTCCTGGAAACCCAGCAGAGGCGCCCAAGGAGAATGCAATGCGTTGACACGCCCAGACGCATTGGCTTGGATCCCATCGAAATGAGCCGTACATCTGGGAAGAGAGGAGCAGTCTGCTGATTCCCCCTCCTGTGATAGTCTTCCATTAGGATGTGCAATCCCCCACCCCCCCAAAAAAAAGAAACCCAGATTTCCTAAAGTTTTGGGATTCCTAAAAATCCTGGATCCCAATACTGTTAGAGTATTTGGGTCTGGGATTTCTTGGAAATCTCAATTTTGGGGAGATCCAATAGACCCAAGAAGAAAAATAAAATGAAAAAAAAAAACCCACACAGCAGTGGCAAAGCCACCAAAAATCCAGCTGAGCAGTAGCTCACAAACTTTTGGGGCTGTCAGCCCCTTTGGTCCCAGGTCACATTCCTAGGATATATGAATGCACACCTTGTTCCTGGCATACTGCAAATTCAAAACACGCTATATCGCCTACACTCTTTTTTTGATTGTTGTGTAGCGGCCATAATTTAGACTGGGGAAAAAATTATAAGTTCTTTGTAAAAGACACTTTGGGTCCTCAGTGCTGGGGAGGGGGGAGACCATATATGGTTACACCACCCAATAAACGTTTAACAATTTCACAAAACTTGCTTAACTCCCATCCATTTGGGAAATCCTTCCAGGGCCATCAAGAAACCCCAGGGCCATCATGAACCCCTGGCTGAGAAGGCCTGGTTTAAACTATAAGGGGGGGGGGTGCTTTTAACAATGGTTTTAACGTTTTAAAATTTTATTTAAGTTTAAATTGTTTAATTATAAATGGTGCTGTACTGTTGTATTTATCTAATGTTATCAGCCCTGAGTCTGTTGAGAAGGGCCGGCTACAAGAATAACTTTTCTTATTATTATTTATTATTATTCCACTCACTCTTGCATGGAATTATAGCATCTGTCCCATATTTAATAGGTATTTTAATGGGGATAAGACTATTGTGACCCGCCACGAGCCTATGGGGAGTGGCGGGAAATAGCTCTAATTTATAATAATGGTAATAATAATAAACATAATAAACATAATAAACATAATAAACATAATAAACATAATAATAATAATAATAATAATAATAATAATAATAATAATAATTGTTATTATTATTATTATTTCCTGTTTGTACATGTGGGTCCCAGCATATTTTTGGGGGTGAACGCAGGGCAACTTGCTTTTCCACCACAGGCTGGATCTAACCCTTTACTCACCATTGCACGGCATGAATGATTGCGTGGCTTTCGTGCTCATCCATGTAGAATAGCACATATGTGGAGAAGAGTGCTCCACTGCTCACAGTTCTTGGAATTGAATTAGGGCAGATTCCTCCTGCAGGGGGCACAATTCCCACCCACAGGGCATTTCTCAGATATAAAAGCCCCGGTTCACAGACATTTCCCTCTGTCTTGTCAAAATCTCTGAATAGGGAAAAGCTGTTTCTGTTTCTTTAACTCACTGTAAGTTATGCAAAGAACATCTTTCAGTTTAAGAGGGAAGACAAATGGAGAGATTGAAGTGTCTTCTGTGTCTGTGGGCAGGGAGGGGGAGAGAAATAAAGCAAGGCTTCTTCACAAGTCTTTTTCGTTTGTGTGAGTGCGTCTGTGTGTGTGTGTGTGTAAAAAACAAATGAATAAATCCAGCCACACAAGTTTACGTAGCAATGAACAGATGGATGATAAACGTGTGCGCAGATGACTTTGCTGACAAATCCATGCACTGGCACTCTCTGAAATTTGCTTTAATGCTCACTGCGTAAGACCACAGAGTCTGAATCTAATCCCGAGAGAATCAGCAGTCCCAGAAAGGACACTCTTCTGATTGCGCTGGCCGAAATGGCACACATGGACACTCCCTCACACCTGAACAACAACCCCGTTCATTTCAGACATCTAACTCTTCCTGCAATGACAGGCAGGCAGGCAAGGAAGGAAGGAAGGAAGGAAGGAAGGAAGGAAGGAAGGAAGGAAGGAAGGAAGGAAGGAAGGAAGGAAGGAAGGAAGGAAGGACAAAGGAGGAAGGAAGGAAGGAAGACAAGATAGAAAGGAAAAAGGAAAGAAGGAAGGAGACAATATATAAAAAGGAAAGAAGATGAAAGAAGATAGGGAGGAAGGAAGGAAAGAAAGGAGGGAAATGATAGGAAGGAAGGCAGAAGGGAGGAAGGATGAAAAAGAAAGTGATGATGGTAAATGAGCACAAACGGGAATTGAGGGCAATTGCTTGTCTTGCAAAGAGACTCAAATATTCATCTACTCCTTCCCCTCCCTCAGATTAACAGCGGCCTCCCTGCTGAGTTCAAAAAGTGGCCTTTGACAACTCAAAGGGACTTCTGCACTGTCTCCGTCTGGCAAGAGGGGAATGCCTCACCCCCTTTATTGCTGGGGCTGAAGAGATCCCCCCCCCCCCCAGTTTGTCTGACGTCTCAAAGAAACATCAAATTCTGCATTCAAATTTTGCCGCTACTGCAGCACCGTGGCGTCAGGGGAGCGCAACAAGGACTGAGGTCTCTGCGAGGATCTGGAATGGATTTGCACGTTACGCTCCAGCCTCCTGGATATTAAATCCGAAAAAGATGCCCCTGATATGCTAGCCGCTTGCCTCTCCCTCCCCCCCCCCGCCCCCCACTCACCCCATCTAGTGCTAAACAGTAAAAGGTGATTCCTTATGTTAAACATTTCAGTCGGAATGGCTTATTAAAACCAGATTTGGAGGGTATTATAAAATGCTTAGAAGCCCTTTAAAATGTCAACGCCGGTCCCCCAGAGACCCAGCAAAATGTCAGCCCGGCTCAAGCGCCGGTTTTAAGCAGAACGAATTAGAGGTGCGCTCTGCTGCCGGAGAGTTGTTATCCAAAACAATCAGGGGCGCTGGGGAGAAACACAGCCATGCATTCTTTGTAGTCTCTATATGAGGAGGCATCAGGTGTGCCTGTTTGCAAGGGGGGGGGGGCTTGCAGAGATTGGGCTGATTTCGGAAGATGACGCCTTGAAGGCAAAGTTTAATCCCGGGCCGCTCTCGATCCAGCGACTGAGCCAAGCCGCTCGCCTCTCGGGCCTGCCTAATCTCAAATCCATCCATCCGTCTGTGTGTGTGTGTGTCTTTTTAAATCATTGCTGGAACAAACCCAGACCTCTTTATCTCACTTCATTCAGGCTAATCTAATCAATTCTGCCGTGAAAGCCGTCCTACCTGCCTGTGTAGGCGAGGTGCCGTTCTCGCCGCGTCTCCGTACAATGGGAAATCGATAGCCGGCACACATCTGGCCCTTCGCGGCAGCCATACGGGGGCTGGATTTTGTAAGTCGGGCTGAGCTATTCTAGGCATTACCCAGAACGGGAGGGCAGAGGGAGGCGGGTCAGTATCGGGCACGAGGTTTTCACTGCAGGATTTATCTGTTTAGGAGGCTGCCAGATTACGCTCGCTGTGAATTGAAAGGAAATGCTGCATGGGCATCTGTTTAACATGTGTTAGGTCTATGGCCCTTTGCCGGGGATGCCAGCCTCCAGGTGGGACCTAGGGATCCCCTGGAGTTATAGCTCCTCACCAGACTTTAGGGATCAGTCCCCCTGGGTGCTTTGGAGGGTGGAGTCTATGGTATTGCACCCCACTGAGGTCCCTGCCCTTTCCAGGCTCCAGCCCCAAATTTCCAGGAGCTTCCCAGCCTAGATCTGGCACCCCTACATTCCTGGTCCTCACCAATTGCCAGGGGGGGATCAAGCAACTCTAGGGGTGCCATACCTTTGAATGCTTGCTCGTGTGAAAACCTATCTGTGCCAGGGACAGAGCCGTATGGAAGGGCGGTATAGAAAATCTAAAATAAATAAATAGGGGCTAAGAGTGGTGGCTTCTAATCTGGTGTGCAGGGTTTGTTTCCCCGCTCTTCTACATGCAGCCAAGCTGACTCTGGGCTCATCACAGCCCTGATAGTGCTGTTCTCACAGGGCAGTTCTGTCAGAGCTCTGTCAGCTCCCCCTACTTCACAGGGTGACTGTTGCGGGGAGAGGAAGGTGATAGTAAGCCGCTTTGAGAGTCCTGGTAGAGAAAAGCGGGATGTAAAAATCAACTCTTCTTTTTCTTCTACCACACCAAGAAGTTTTGGCTCAACCTTCTTTCCAATGGGTACGTCACTATTTGCAGGGAACTTTTAACGCTGGGGGACATTAAAATACATAGGAGTGGCCTGGGATGTTAAACCAGCCCTGGAGTGTGGGAAGCCAGGCCCAAGAGTGGCTATTGTAGACCTTCGGTCCATCAAGGTCAGGATTGTCTACTCAGACTAGAAGAGGCTCTCCATGGTCTCAGGCAGATCTTTCACACCACCTGCTGCCTGGTCCTTTCAAATGGAGATGCCAGGATCAAACCTGGGATCTTCTGTGTCAGGGGTAGTCAACCTGTGGTCCTCCAGATGTTCGTGGACTACAATTCCCATGAGCCCCTGCCAGCAAACACTGGCAGGGGCTCATGGGAATTGTAGTCCACGAACATCTGGAGCTGGGGTAGTCAACCTGTGGTCCTCCAAATGTTCATGGACTACAATTCCCATGAGCCCCTGCCAGCAAACACTGGCAGGGGTTCGTGGGAATTGTAGTCCATGAACATCTGGAGCTGGGGTAGTCAACCTGTGGTCCTCCAGATGTCCATGGACTACAATTCCCACGAACCCCTGCCAGTGTTTTCTGGCAGGGGCTCATGGGAATTGTAGTCCATGAACATCTGGAGGACCACAGGTTAACTACCTCTGATCTGACCACAGGTTGACTACCCCTGTTCTATGTGACAAGCAGATGGTCTCCAACTAGAACATGCATGTACACAAAACTTTATACCTTGAATAAAACATTGTTGATCATAAAGGTGCCACTGGAATAAAAAAAAACCTCGTTCGATCTTGAAGTTGCTACGGGGCTTGAATCTAGCAGTCCACACATTGTCGCTCACAACCAGAGAGTCCCTCCCCTCCTGTTCCCTTTTCCTTACCCAATATTTTGCTGATGTTGGAGTTGTGCATGTCAGGGAAGGCTTGCAGGATCTTCCGTCGCTCGTCTTTTGCCCACACCATAAAGGCGTTCATCGGGCGCTTGATGTGGGGCTCATTGCTCCCACGCCCTCTGGATTCCCGGTAAATTCGAGATTCCGAGACTCCCGCACTTCCTAATTGGGGGAAGAAAGGGGGAGAGGCAAGGGGGAGGGGAAAAAAACACAGTTTTGGAGTGGGAACTGACCTTTTGACCATGGAGGAACTCCTGAAATATCTTTCAGGCTTCAAGGAACCTCAGAAGTGGTGATGTGCCCCATCAGAGGGCACAGAAATAAGGTACAGGTGCCAGCCACTCAACACATCCATCCATCCATTGTGGAGAAGGAGACGAGGTTTATAGAGCAACGGGGGAAGTGGCTTCCCATGATGTTTAGCGAGGTCAGCGGCCATCTGAACTCCTGAGAAAGACCAAGTAACCCCTGGGGAGCACTTGCATAACCCCAACGTTCCCTGGAACCCTGGTTGGGAATCCCTGCTCCAAGCAGATAGAACACGTGTTCTTTTTCAAGTAAGACTTGGTGATATATTCAGGTTCATTCCTGTTTGTAGCTCTTGGTAGTGTTTATTCGTTATTTAAAACATTTATTAGCCTCATGGAGCCAGAGGCAGCTTACAACATAGAATATGCAAAACCTGTTCCACTTAATATTTCTGGTAAGGGCTTGGAGGAGGAGCGTGTCTCATGGCTTAAGTGCCACTCAGCGCTTAACACCCACTCAGGGCAGCTGTCCCGCCTAAGTGCCTCCTCCTCCAACCAGGTTGTCTGTCTGTCTAGCGGCCAGCCAATCGCCTTCTGTCTCCCACCCCTGACCACCCCCTCCTCCTTCCACTTCATTTGGAGGCTGCAGTTCCCTGCTGTGTGAGAGCTGCCCCTGCAGCTGCCTGCAGCCTTTCCAGGTCCTGGGGGGAGGGGGAGGCCATCCGCAGAGTTCTTCCACTCCACCCCCCTAATCTAGCACCTGTTGTATTCCTGAATGCAACAGGCTTGGCCCCTAATAAAATCTCTAAACCCCCAAACTTTCAAATCACAATTTAGGCCTGCTAATAAGTTATTCAAATGTAGCCCTAAATCAAACCATCTTCAGATGCCTCCTAAAGACTGAACATCAACACATGAACACATAAAGCTGCCTTAGCCTGAATCAGACCAAACTCCCAACAAGATCAGTCTTGTGTAGACAAGCTGGAGGTGGCTCTTCAGGGTTTCTGGAAGAGGCAGAACATTCCCAAGGTCCTCAGTCTTTCCTAGCAGGGCTTGGTCCCCAGGCCCTGGATCATCCTTGTTGCTCTCCTCCACACCCTCTCAGTTTCATCCATATCCTTTTTGAAGTGAGGCCTCCAGAGCAGATTGTTTCCATTTGGTCCGAAGCAGTTCAGACTGACTCTGGTTAGTCTGAATCACCCATGGTTTGTCCTGATTCAGTCTGTGTGAATTTCCCCATTTTCATCTTTTTTCTGGTCTGTTCATGAATTCCCCCTTTCTCTTTTCCTTTAAAGTTTAAACGTCCTCTTGTCTGAATCGATGAATCATGCCAAACCATGATTTGGCGATTCGAACAAGGCTGATTTGGCCGCTTAAACTTATTGTAGAATGGCAATTCTGATCGAATTCCGCTGACTCGTGCCCAAATCAAAGATTGATTCTGGTACTTTCTGGCTGATCCAAATCAGACTGCCCATCGCTACATAAGAACTGCACACAGTATTCCAGATGCTGTCTGGCCAATTCTGATTGGGAAGATATATATATTCCCAGATTGGCTAGTCAGTAGCTCTTGCTCTGAAAATTTTGTAGCCAGTATCAGGCACAAGATTTTAACTGCAGGATTTATCTACGTAGGAACCAGTTAAATGACCATAGCTTAAAGAAAATGCTGCATGGACATGTGTTTAGAATGTATTATGTCTATGATATCTTGGTCTTATACTAGAGATGCCAGCATCCAGGTGGGACTTGGGGATTCTCTGGAATTACAGCTCATCTCCAGGCTACAGAGATTGATTCCCCTGGAGGGTAGATTCCATGGCATTTTGGCCCACTGAGGTCCCTGTGCTGCATCCCCAAATTTCCATGAGTTCCTGAATTTGGCTCTGGCAATCCTCCTTAGCCCCCACTGGTGGCCAGGGGTGACTTGACTACCCCACAGAGTAGAGTTAATCCTTTCCAGCTTTGACATTCTAGCTTTAGATAGAGATGGAATGCATATGATCATGAAGTTTAGAGCACCCCAAAATTTTTGCTTTGATTTTATTTTTGCCTTCTTTAAACTGAACTGTGCTTTCCCCCCCTTTATGTGCTGTTTCTTGTTTCTTCACACCAAATTTATCACTAAAGAAAACCTATGCATTTTAAGTTTTATCTGTGCATTTGCAAATCAGCACCATACATATATGGATGATATATGTATCAATGATGCAGTGTATGTATAAATTCTATGCATGTTGTGTTCCAAAACAATGTATGCATAATATAAGCACATCTACAAAAACAATAGTGAAAACTAGAGAACTGACAAAAGTACACGCAAAAAATGGAAAAAGGAATATGCTGGTCCTTAGTAGCAAATCAACATTTCAGCTGTTGTGAATATTTGAAATACTAATTTTAAATGTTTATGACTCATATCATCCTGTGTGTTTTAAAGAGTGATCCAGTCTTCAAGGGCCTAACTACCAAATTTTCCTGGCAACACTTTTCTCCTTTATGAGCTGAGTCCTGCATTTACCTGAAAGTAGATCAGACAGGGCAATCCTGGTTCCTAGTGTAGCTCATGCGCATGACGTGCATGCTAGCAAATGCAATTTCCTTTTCAGTGCTGTTCATGCATTTTCAAGTGTACTCTTAAGTGCATAGTTATGCAGATGCACATTGGCAACAAATATGTTCCCAGCCACACTTCTTTCAACTCACACTCTTGCAATGGTGTAGATCAACCTTTCATAACTGTTTTAATGTTGAGAAAAACCCTGAAACTATCTTCAGGCCTCAAGAAACTCCAGAAGTGGTGTGATCATGCAGAATACGATTGGGAAGCATAGCTGTGGACACGCCCACCCAGGGCCCCTCCCCTTCCCACCCACTCTAGGCTTATTATTAGCCATTTTGGAAGGGGGGAAGAGGTTGACACCCAAAAAGCTTTAAAAAATATTTTGAAAATGAATTAACTCCCACCCTTTCAGGAAACCCCTCCAGGGCCATCAAGAAACCCCAGGCTTTCACAAAACCCTGGTTGAGAAAGCCCAGTGTAGATACAAAACTGCATAAAATGTCCATCAGGTCCAAATAAGCACATGCTTGTAATTCAAATATGGCCAAGCAGCTCTGTCTAGTTCACCATCTGACTGAAGTTATCTAATGGTGCCTGCTTCTTCTCATCATCATAGATTCTAGGGTAGGGGCTGTGGTTTTGTGGGAGACCATCTGCTTGGTACACCAAAGGTTCCAGGTTTAATCCCCAGCATCTGCAGTTAAAAGAGTCAGGTAGGAATTGGTGGGAAAGACCTCTATCTGAGACCCTTGAGAGCCGCTGTCTGTTTCAGTAAACATTATTGAACCTGATGGACCCATTGGTCTGATTCAGTACAAGGTAGGTTCATGTGCTCATCCAAAGGTGTGTTTGTGACCCCTCTTGAGGTTTTGAGAAACAGGTCATCCACCTGAAGACCTACAGCAGGGGTAGTCAAACTGTGGCCCTCCAGATGTCCATGGACTACAATTCCCAGGAGCCCCTGCCAGCATTCGCTGGCAGGGGCTCCTGGGAATTGTAGTCCATGGACATCTGGAGGGCCGCAGTTTGACTACCCCTGACCTACAGCAACACAAAATGTCTAAGAATCACAGAGTCCCCAGAGACCCTATAGGCCATCAATGAAAGCTAGAGATCCCTGATGGATGGCTGTACAGCCTTTCTTCCAATAAGCTCTTCAAACGCCTGAAGTGTCATACTGTTGGACTACTGTCACCGTTAAGAAGTTCTTTGTAATGTGCAGCTGACATATTACCACCTGCAGCCTGAGCCCAAGATCCAGTTTTGCTTTCTAGAACAGCAGAGAACAAGCCTTTGCCCTCTTCCATGTGAGAACTCTTCAGATACCTGAAAAGTGTGAGTTTGTCTCCTCTCAGTCTACATTTCTCCAGGCAAAATATAAACAGTTCCCTCCCAGTTTATCCATGTGGCACATGGATAAAGGCAAATGGCATTTTGGGCTGTATCAAATGGAGTATCGTGTCCAGATCACAGGAGGTGATGGTACCACTTTACTCTGCTCTGGTTTGGCCTCACTTGGAGTAATGTGTCCAGTTTTGGGCACCCCAGTTGAAGAGGGATGTTGACAAACTGGAATGTGTCCAGAGGAGGGCAACAAAGATGGTGAGGGGTTTGGAGACCAAGACGTATGAAGAAAAGTTGGGGGAGCTTGGTCTGTTTAGAGAGAAGATGACTGAGAGGGGATCTGATAACCATCTTCAAGTATTTAAAAGGGTGTCATATGGAGGATGGAGCAGAGTTGTTCTCTCTCACCTCAGAGGGACAGACCAGAACCAATGGGATGGAATTAATTCCAAAGAAATTCCATCTAAACATCCGGAAGAAGTTCCTGACAGAGTGGTTTCTCAGTGGAACAGGCTTCCTTGGGAGGTGGTGGGTTCTCCATCTTTGGAGATTTTTAAGCAGGCTGGAGAGCCATCTGACGGAGAGGCTGATTATGTGAAGGCAAAGGGGTGGCAGATTACAGTAGATGAGTGATTGGGATGTGAGTGTCCTGCATAGTGGACGGGGTTGTACTAGATGACCCACGAGGTCCCTTCCAACTCTATTTTTCTATGATTCTATTATTCTATGGGGCTTTCCGCACCGGGATCTTTGTAGCAAATTGGTTGCTGAATGAAAAATCGCCATTTAAAATAGTGGAATTCGTCATTATGCATACTTGACTTTGTAGTGGAATCCAGTTGCGTTTCCATCGTTTCCCACAAGCTTCCGGTCTCAGCAAAAATCGCTAGAAAGGAAGCGCTATTGCCAAGCTCGTCCCGCCCCTGGCCGTCAAGCAGCCAATGGGCAGCCGTTAGCATGCTCCCAAACAGCCCCTTTCCCTTTAAGAAAGTTTAAAAAAAAAAACACACCCATTGCAACGAATCTGTGTTGATTTGTTGCAACAGAGAGACCCATCCAGCTGGCAGGTGTGTTTGAGCTGTCGTTTAATCGTTGCCATGCTCCCTCCGAGTGAAAAAAAAAAATCCCCCCCCCCTCTCATGGGCCCGATTTTCGGCCGAAAACAGTGTAAAAAATAAAGGAAAAATACATCAGCAAACGGGCTTCTCTGTTGTTTGTGCTTAGTGACTCTGGGGAGGGACTGAAGCCGGGGAAGCCTCTAAACAGAGGCTCGCTGGTGCGTTTATCCCCGCTCGCTCAGAGAAAAAAAAAAAGGCGATCGCTTCGCCGGAAGATAAGAGGAGAGAGCCAGGGGGAGGGACTTTGTAGAAACCGCAACATTGTTAACGCACAGGTTTTTTTCGCTAGTGTTGCAGATTGGTTGCAGGAGTGTATCGCTTTCCGGAGGGTGAATCCACTTTTGGGGATTTCCCTGAAAGCGCTACAACGAAGCGTTTTTTGCGGATCGGTTTCAGGTGTGTGGCAGATTGTCAACGACGTTGTGCATAACGGCAAATCAATAGCATTTTCAATTGGCAACCATTGTGCGATTTTGAAGGCGTGCGAAAAGCCCCTATGTATCACATACTACAGGCCCCATGCTTCTAGGGGCCCCACACAATGCCTTCCGTCCCAGGATCAGGGCTGTAGCCCCTCATCTCCCTCCTTTTCTCTATTTAAGGACAACCTTTTCACTGTGTGTGGGGGCCCTCTGCCTGCAATCTGGGTGCTCCTGCTGTAATTCTCTGCGAGGGCCCAGTGGGTCCTTAAACCAGATCTGGTGCTATGGGCCCCACAAATCCTTAAATCACTCCTGCCTCAGAGGTTTCATCCACTAGGCCGCTGACCAATTTTGCTGCCGTCCTTTGAACCCCTACGGATTCTGCCAGTCGTCTTTAGTGGGTGTCTCCCCCATGTTTATGTCATACGAATATCCATTCTTTTTCTCTCTGCTGGTGGCTGGGCGCTCTGGCAAGGAGGCCAAGCCCTTTGCTACTAACCATCAGAGTCTCCGCTCATGTTGAAATCCATCATGGCATGGCTAAACTTCCCGTCCTCGTTCTGTTTCACTGCCAACTGTTGAGTCAAGTTCTCCAGTGTCGTTTTGTCCTGGGTGGGGAGAGAAGAAAGGGCACAAAGCAGCCGTTTTATGGACACGCAGTGGAACGGCAAAGTCCGTAGGTAATTTGCGCGCTTCCCCAGAGGAGAGGCATTAGCAAATGGTAACGAAAGCGCTTGGAAAAACAAATTTCAGGAGGAAAAACACACACATGTGCGTAATTACTTTTCGGGGAGGGGCTATGAGTGGGAAGAATGAGGGCTTGAGCAATCACCACCTTCCGTTTCAAAAGACAACCGATGAGCGGGGGATGAGCCAACTTAGAAAATGCGTTAAATTTAGACAGGAAATTTAGACCGTGCTGCTAGCTCAGTTCACATTTGGCTCTCGTGGTTCTCCTACCTTTACATTGCAGGGAAATGTAGCTACATTTTTTAATGGGTTGAGCCACATAAACACCAAAGACGTTGGGTTAGCCGGGCAGATCGCTTGCGACCAGAGCTTAGAAAGTTTGTGAAAGATAACTGAGCCATCTGCAGAAATTTACGCACAAGTCAGGGATAAGGCATGCGCAATTTGGTTTGGGCGGTCCGAAAAGTACCTAAACCAATATTGGTTTTAAGTTCGCACCGACTGCTTCAGTGACGCCATCCAGCCAACTAATTCTCTGTTGTCCCCTTCTTCTTTTGCCCTCAGTCGCTTCTAGCATGACCTTATAACCTGACATTTTGTGGTTGACTCCACCGCCCGTTGGCAGCCATTTTGTGGTCAACTCCATCTCCCGGGAAAGCCATTTTGTGACTGCACTCAGCACTGTCAGAATTGCAAAAGTGGATTCCTCCTCAAAATGAGGAGGATAAATCATTATTTTCACACTCTGATCAGTATGTCTTCTATAGCAGCTGTCCCCAACCCCCGGTTTGGAGACCGGTACTGGTCCACGGCTCCTCCTTGTCCTCCTCCCCGGCTGCTTCCTTGGGGGCTGCCCTGCCACTCTGCCATCAGGTCACCTTTGGTGCTCTCCAGCGGCCGCCATGGCTAGGGCTCCCCCTCGGTGTGGCACTGCACAGATGCTGCTGGAAGCGCCCCCCCCCCAGCAGTGGTGGGAAGTCAGGGGCACTGGCGGGAAAGCAAGCGGAGCAGGGGTTCAGGTGACGGTGGTGATGTCCCTGGGCAAAAGACTACCCCCCCCGGGCCTCAGTAAAATTGTCAACCGTTGACCGGTCTCCGGTGATAAAAAGTTTGGGGACCACTGTTCTATAGCGTGGTGCCATTTGCTTGGGCAACTAGGAAAATACAAACCAGAATTGTACTTAGAGCTGGTTGTTGTACTCCACTTTTTACCTCCCAAAGGAGAATAAAAGTGGCCTATAATCACCTACCCTTCCTCTACCCTCTTAAAGGCTGAAGTTTTTAATTTTATTATTTTATTTAGCTAATTATGTTTTGGTAAGATTGTTTTAATTTGCATTTTTAATCTTGCTTTGATCTACTGCTAATTGCTTTTTGGATATGTTTCTTTGCTTGCGTTTTTTTTTAAACTGTCGTGGGCCTCAGCCTCATACAACAATGCAACTTGACTTGAAGAGCTGCTAAGGAAGCTGTGATCAGAATGCTACAGTGGGGACACAAGATCGAAATGCACCAGGGGCACGGCCTTCTCTGCGGTTGCCCCCATGTATTTATTTTTTTAAAGATTTACTTCATATTAACTGGCTTTGGCCCCCAAAGCGGACCCAAAATGCATCCTGTCATTCTTGTCTCCTACATTTTATCCTCTCAATAACCCTATGAGGTAGGTTAGGATGAAGGAGTTTGACTGGTCCATGTTCTCACACAGCAAGATTTCTTCACAGAGTGAAACCTGGTCCTCCCAAATCCTACTGGAAATATTACGCATTGATGGGTCTCCCTGGTGATTGCTTGTTCCATCAAGAAGCACGCATTTTGGGTCCACTCTCCTCTTTTAGGAGAACAGGTGATGGCTTCCTGAAGAGACGTTCACATCAGGGTCACCACAGAGAACTTGTATCAAATATGTCCTGGGGGGTTCCAGGCTTCCCAGCTGTGAACCATGACACCCTAATCCAGGGGTAGTCAAACTGTGGCCCTCCAGATGTCCATGGACTACAATTCCCAGGAGCCCCTGCCAGCATTTGCTCGCAGGGGCTCCTGGGAATTGTAGTCCATGGACATCTGGAGGGCCGCAGTTTGACTACCCCTGTAATCTTGGTTTTTAGTTGCCTTTGCAATGTCCCCGCTCCGCCCCCAACCTGTGCATTAATCATGTACGCAAGCATGATAAAATACTGGTTTAAAAAGTTATCTTGAAATGATCTTGTGAACCAGTGCATCAAGAGTCTCTTGGCGCAAGGTTTAGTCCGTGGGGACTTGTCAAATGCCACCAAAAGAGCAATCTTAAAGGGAACCTGTCTGCAATCACATCAAAAACAGGTGTTTCATCCAACTGCACATGCTTGCACATTATCACATTATCAGTGATAATGCAGGAGGGGGGTGGGGGAGGAGACTAAAGTTCTACGGTTGGCATTCCACAGTGCAAGCTCCGTTTCTGGCGTGAAACTTCCAGCTGAATTGGAACGGAGTGAAATCCCGCAAGGAAATTCCAGAACGGCGCAGAATACAATCCTGTCGTCCTCAATTAATCATGACTGCAAAATATTTTCAGATGCTGCACTGCTCCTGCACTGCCAAACCATAATGTGGGGAGGCAAAACAGCCCTGCACACACACACACACACACACACACACACACAAACACACACACACACAATTGCATGATGGCTTCTCTCGGCAGAATACAGATGCGATAAGGGGAGGGAAATGCAAAGTCTCATTTCGGTGACAAGGTGACCCCCTCACCTCCCGCTACTAAAACATGCGGTATAATAAAATAATTCAATTAGTCGCCATGAAAGGGAAAAGTTGAGATAATCCTCAGAGGATGTCACACGGAAACAGAGAGAAGTCAAAACAGTCAGTCCCGTTTTTTGCTGTGCCCCTCCGGGCCGTGACATAGGTGAACCCTCAGTCAATCTCTGCGTGGGGGAACGGGAGCCGGCTGGGCTTTTGGGAGCAGGCCCCGGGGCAGGGGAGGTGAAAAGGAAGTCGCAGAAAGACTTAATTATAAAACAACAGAGTGGTTGGCCAGGCTCAAGCAAGCCCAGCTCACGGCAAGGAACAAAAGGCGACAATTAAGGGGTGGGTGGTGGCGGGGAGACAAACAAACAAGAGAGAAACAAGAACATCCGGGAGACCAGGAGAGATTGATTCTAGCAAAGGACACGGTGATCCATAAATTAAATAAAGTAAAACCCAGGCAGGCGATGGGGTTTATGCAGAACCTCTACAAGGAGAAAGGAGAGGGAGGAGGAGGAAGTTAGAGGGGATGAAACAAAGTTTTTTAGAAGTCCTGATTAATGACTAAGACTTTGGGTCTCTGGTCTATGTTCTAAGGCAAGGGTCATCGGAGGAGGGCCGAGATGTTGCCTTTGAGAGCACGAATAAGAATTAAGACTTTTATTTGAGGGGGGTCACCTTGTCACCGAAACGAGAGCTTGCATTTCCCTCCCCTTATCGCACCTGTATACTGCAGAGAGAAGCCATCTTGCAATTGTGTGTGTGTGTGTTTGTGTGTGTGTGTGTGTGTGTGTGTGTGTGCAGGGCTGTCATGCAACAGGGGGGTTGTGTGTGTGTGCAGGGCTGTCATGCAACAGGGGGGTTGTGCAGAACACGCCAGCGTGCATCACCTGGTGCGCCACCTCTGGTGCTGCCCCTCCCCTGTGAAGTGGTGCTGGCTGCTTCGGGCTGGAACAGCTGCTTCGGCGGCCGAAGAGCACAACCCTACTACCATTATGGTGGCTCCACCTCGTGCAGGCTGGAAGGAAGGGCAGGAGCTGAGAAGATGGCTCAGAAACGCCCCCATACCACGCCGCAACTGATTCCACACCTTTAATTTGTACACCCACTGAGCCCTCTGGGTGGAGGCAGCCAGTTCCGTCGTTTGTGGCCAGATTTGTTAAGGCAGGAGGGGAAAGGTCACCGACCCCTCCTGGAGCTCCAGCGGACCCCTGGGGGTCCGTAGATCCCTGGTTGAGAATCCCTGGCTTAGGCACTTCCACAGTCATTATGACTAACTAGCACAGGGGTGGGCAACTGTGGCCCTCTGGATGTTCATGGACTACAATTCCCATGAGCCCCTGCCAGCTGGCAGGGGCTCATGGGAATTGTAGTCCATGAGCATCCAGAGGGCCACAGTTGCCCACCCCGTCAAGCAGATTCTTCTCCGAAATCTGAACCTTTCACGCTCAAGGGGGTGCTGGCAAAGGGTTTTCCTGCAAGGAGCCCACGCTGAGGGCTTTACAACTGGTTCCTTTGCCTCTTTATCTGAATTCGAGAGAGAGACAGAGAGACAGACAGAGACAGAGAGAGAGAGAGACAGAGACAGAGACAGAGACAGAGAGAGAGAAATAAGCCACCCCGTCTTTCCTGAATGTTCATATGGTGCTCTCGTCTTGGTGCTGATTAGAGTCTTCTGCTGAATGCCTTTTTCTGCGTGCCTTATTTACCAGGCGGGTTTAAAGTGCCTGCCCACACTCCTTTGAGCACATTTAGAAATATCTAAATAAGAATCTCGTTATGATAAAAAAGAAAGTTGCCTTTTTTCCCTGAACGTGAACTTGGCCCTCCACAGAGGCGTTTACTGAGCAGAACTTCCCGGGAGAAAAAGAAACGAGTTTCCAGAATTCCCTCGGTGATGATACTTGCCCCATTTCTTCCCGCTCTGCGCTCTGCAGTTCTAGACCAGAGGCGTAGATAATGCCAGCAAAGGATTTCAGGGGTCTATGAAACCGGTGCGTCACAAGTGCATCTAGTGGCATCGATTATGATGATGATGATGATTATGATCATGATCATTAGATTTACTTCCTGCCACTTCCGAAGCCGGCTTGTGGCAGGTTACAATGTCCAATAAAAACCCATTAAACCCCCCATTAAAAGACATAAAATCACAGAACATGGTGGAACCCTCCCATCCCCACTACCGAAGGGGCGAGGAAGGAGGTCAAGATGACTCAATTTACTACTCACACCTGGGGGGGGAGGGATCGATCTTCCTCGCCGACCCCAACTTCAACCATAGACCTGGTGGAAGAGCTCCATTTTGCAGGCCCTGCGGAACGCCAGATGTTCCCACAGCTCACCCAGGAATAACCAAACATACCGCTTAGTTTTTTTTTCAAGAGAAGGAAAAAAAGACTTGGAAATATACACTGAATTTGAATGCTGTTCTACTTGGTTACCCAAGATGATGATGATGATCAAAAACAACAAGAGTTGGTTTTTATCCCCTACTTTTCACTAAAGGAGTCTCAAAGGCCTATTATGCATGGCCGCTGAAACAGTGGCATGGAGAACGAGGAGGAGGAAGAAGTGAAGCAAACCGATTATGCACGGGACGGAACACAATGGCGGCAAAACCCAGAGTATCCGATTATGCATGCAGATACTCCAGAGCCGCTTCTGGTTGCGCCCTAGTCCCAGGAAGCTCCACTTTCTTCCGCATCTCACTAATGAGGCTTTTTCGGCGGCATAAGTTGACTCTGCACCTGGTTGCCGCCTGCAGCGTGCATAATTGGTGATTTTAGCCGCCGCCATTCCACCCCGAATGCAGACTTTCCACTCCGTGCATAATGGGCCAAAGAGGCTCCCAATTGCCTTCCCTTCCTCTCCCCACAGCAGACACCCTGTGAGGGAGGTGGGACTGAGAGAGCTCTGAGAGAATAGCTCTGTGAGAACAGCTCTAACAGAACTGTAACCCAAGGCCACCCAGCTGGCTGCATGAGGAGGAAGAGTGGGGAATCAAACACAGCTCTCCTGAACAGAGTCAGCTGTGAAAAGGTCGATGCGTTTAGTTGACCTCCGCAGTCATAAACTGCTCCCTGGGATATGTATGGAGGAGTCAAGAGGCACGAAACATGGGCTTCAGGAGACCTATCACTTCTGGCCCAGCTTGCGCAACCAGAGCTTCTGCGAATCCTGGCACTGCCTCTGGTGGAAGAGCCAAAGCCCATTGCATAAATAAATATATATTCAATGATTCATTTTTGTAGGCGGTCAAATGAGCAGAATGGAAAACAAGCAAACCTGCAATCAGGTTTAATTGGCGATGTGTTAACGCCAGCGAACGGACAGATCTAATTTGGCAGGGAAATTCGGCCGCAGAGGATTTTGTGAGCCTCCCCAGCCAAAGGCGCCACCAACCTAATCCATCCATGGATGGATGAGTTCTAACATAGTGTATTGAGCCCTCGTCTCTAGCTGTACTGAAACTTTTGCGTTGCTGCTGTTGAAAGCCCCTTCCCAGACAAATTCATCTTGAAAGGGCATTTTGGACTGAATTTTGGGACTAGGCCACATCTCATGGGCTTCATGTGCTGAGCTAGAAGAAGAAGATGAAGAAGAAGAAGAAGAAGAGGAAGAAGAAGAAAAGTTGGTTCTTATATGCAGCTTTTCTCTACCTGAAGGAGGCTCAAAGCGGCTTACAGTCGCCTTCCCATTCCTCTCCCCACAACAGACACCCTGTGAGGTGGGTGAGGCTGAGAGAGCCCTGATATCACTGCTCGGTCAGAGCAGCTTTATCAGTGCTATGGCAAGCCCAAGGTCACCCAGCTGGCTGCATGTGGAGGAGCGCAGAATCGAACCTGGCATGCCAGATTAGAAGTCCATGCTCCTAACCACTACACCAAACTGGCTCTCTGAAGAAGAATTCTTCAGATTTCAAGAAGCCAGCGGTTTGCTTCGGATGTCATGTAAAACCGTGGTTTAATTCAGCTAACGTTGTGGCCCATGTGGGTTTGCCGGGCTGTGTGGTCTGGTAGTTTGGTAGTATTATTCCCTGATGCTCCTCCAGTAATGCCTTGCTCTTCTCTACCATAAAGAGCCTCTGAGCAGCTCACAATCTCTTTCCCTTCCTCTCCCCTTTTGAGGCAGGTGGGGCCGAGAGAACTCAGAGAGGGCTGTGCCTGGCCCAAGGTCACCAGCAGGCTTCATGTAGAGGAGCAGGGAATCATACTTGGTTCTCCGGGTTAGAGTGCACCGCTCTAAACCACTATGCTATGCTGGCAGGCTGTTGATTTATTAACCACAGCCCTCAGGGGGTAGGACTAGATGGCCCAGGAGGTCCCTTCCAACTCTATGATTCTATGTCACATGGACGTTGTGGCTTAATTTTTTTCGGATGCTGCATTCACACCCTCCGTGACTACCACGGAAGACTTTGAGAAACCCCAGAAGTGGAGTGATAGTACAGAAAATGGTGGGGAAAGAGCATAGCTGTGGATCTACCCACCCAAGGCCCCTCCTCTTCCTACCGCCTCCAGGCCCATCATTGGCCATTTTGGAAGGGTTGGGTACAGGTTATCAAGACCATATACATGACCACATATGTCCATAAGGTAAAGGTAAAGGTATCCCCTGTGCAAGCACTGAGTCATGTCTGACCCTTCGGGTGATGCCCTCCAGCGTTTTCATGGCAGACTCAATTCGGGGTGGTTGGCCAGTGCCTTCCCCAGTCATTACCGTTTACCCCCCAGCAAGCTGGGTACTCATTTTACCGACCTCGGAAGGATGGAAGGCTGAGCCAACCTTGAGCCGGCTGCTGGGATTGAACCCCCAGCCTCATGGGCAAAGCTTTCAGACGGCTGCCTTACCACTCTGCGCCACAAGAGGCTCTTCATATGGCCATAAATGTTTAACAAATTTAAAAATATATATTAAAAATTAATTAACTCCCACCCATTCGGGAATCCCTTCCAGGGCCATCAAGACACCCCAGGGTCTCACAAAAATGCGTGACCTAGGGGATGTAACACTTGACAGCTCCTAAACACATGGACTGATCTAAGCAGAAAGACTTTGCACCAGCACTGGCCACCCTTGGGGGTCAGCAGTGACGGAGAAGGGCCTCCAATTCTATTAGATCAAACCATATGAGAAGCGTCCTCCAAACCACACAGCTGCCATTCGGAGCGCTGCCACAGGGAAATGATTATCAGCAGCCGCTACGCAGAGGCCAAACCTTTGAATCTGCCTCTTCCGTTCCGTGGAATTCACTGGAGGGGCACACAAGTACTCGAGCCTAACTGGTTGATGGAACAAGATTCAAGCGTATGGAGGGTCTGCCCCCTCTTTCCCCGTGCCATACTCTGCAACGGAGCTGGGCCAAGCGAATGCCAGGCCGACGGTGGTACTCCTCCAGTCGAGACCGTCCCCTTGGCTAGTGTCCTTGGCAAAATCCGAGCGGGCTGTGAACTCCGTTTGGGCTGGCCTTGCCAAAACAGCTCTTCTCCAACTGCATAATTCAAGGTTAAAATTCCATTTCAGCTTCGCAGGCTTAATACGGCACAATTCTCTCTCTCCCCCCCCTCCCACCATGCAGACAAGAATACATTTCATTCACATTTGTGTTGCTCGTGGAGTAATTCTCCCCCCCCCCCCACTCCCGAACTCGTGGGGATGCGAGCCAGCCCAAGGTGCCAAGAAGCGCAGGGCTTCGGCACATTTCCTCATGTTCTGCTCTGCCTTGTGCCAAATGCGGGGAGAGACCAAGCTCGGAAGAAGAGGAGAGGAGGAATTCTAGTGGCCCCGTGAAACTGAACTCTGGGCTTATCCAAATCAATCTGTATTAACCAATTCTGGCCTCACTCAGAAGGCAGGAGAGAATACCGGTAACCAACAGCTGTGGTATCGAACCCCCTGGGAGGACATACATTGGTGTTTTATATTGAGTTTAGATTATTGTTCCCCTAGTTTGACACTGTCTCAGTATCTCCCCTCAGCTCTTTTCTCAGGCAGAGAAAGATCTGCCCTATCGCGAAGAAGAAGAGTTGGTTTTTATACCCCGCTTTTGACTGCTCAAAGGAGGCTCAAAGCAGCTTACAGTCGCCTTCCCTTCCTCTCCCCACAACAGATACTCTGTGAGGAAAGTGAGGCTGAGAGAGCTCTGCTTTGTGGGAACAGCACTATCAGGGCTGTGACTAGCTTGAGGTCAGCTAGTTGGCTGCGTGTGGAGGAGTGGGGAATCAAACCAGATTAGAAACCGCTGCTTTTAATCACTACGGCTATTATTCTATGTATTTATTTTAGAGATTCCCTACTGCCCCTCCAGCACTGGTGCCATTTTGGCAGGAAATGCATTTAAAAAAAAATTGCCACAAGGGAAGATGTGAACCAGGTGACCAGTGCAAATGGCTTAATTTTCCTCTAAAATGGTGTTGATAGCCACTGGTTATAACCTGTGGCCACCATAACATATTGTTTGACTCTGGTGCTCAGTTGAAACAAGACCATTTCCCAATTGTGAGGTGATTTGTGGCATAAAGAAGTAAACTAAAAAAGAAACAAAACTCACACACCGTTTTTCTTTTATTTCTACAAAGCTTATGGGACAAGGCATTGCCAGATTCCTAAAGGAAGTTATAGAAGGAGTCCCATAAACAAATACAGTTAAATAGTCGTTCTTTCAGACGGTTTGGAATCTGAACTCTGTGGCTGGTACAGTTGTCACCTCTGGATTGGAAACACCTGGAGACTTCGAGGGTGGAGATGGGAGTGGGCAGGATTCGGAGCGGGAAGGGACCTCGGTAGAGTCACCTCACAACTGGGAACATGGTAAATTGTCTTGTCCTGACCATGCATCAGAGACAAACTACATGTTATGGTGGCCACAGGTTCTAGAAATTTATCCATTTGCACTGGGAACATGGTAAATTGTTGACAGTGGAGTCCACTGTTACCTTCAAAGTGGAGTCCACCCTTTTAATGCTTACTGTTTTGATGTTAATGTTTTAAGGGGTTTTTATGTGGTCATACTGTTTTTTATTGTTTTATTATAAACCGCTGCAAGTTCGTTTGGAGAGTGGTGATATATAGATACAAAAATTTTTAACACTATTTCACGCCCTTATATATTGGGAAACAGCCTCCTGGGAGGAGACTGTCTGGGGCCCTGTCCGTCCAGGTCCACCCTGATTGGCCCTTTCCCTCCAGCTCCCTCCCACCCTCCCTCCTTGCTAGAAGCTTTGTGGCTGCGGCCTCCATTGTCGCCCACGAGGAGAGAGGCGGTGACAGGGCTTTGCGGCCCGCAGGTACGTTCCTGCTGGGAGGGAATTGTGGGGTGTGTGTATGTGTGTTTGCAGTCTCCCTGCAGGCCACAAAGCACCCTCTCACACCCTCCTGCCTGCCACCCCTTTAAAAGCCCATTTTTAAAATGGGATTTGATACTAGTAAATAAATAAAGCAACCATTTTCTCCAGGGAAATTGGTGTCTTTAGTCTGGAGATTAATTGCAATTCCAGGGGATCCCCAGATCCCACCTGGGGACGGGCATCCTTAGCTGATCCGAAACGCTTCCTTCCCTGATGATATATGCAAATATTCTAGTTGTCATAGTACAAAAAAATCCCAACAAGAAACAGTCACAGAATTGTTGAGATGCAGCTTTCCTGCAGCTTTCTAAAAACTGAAGCCAACTTAAGTCAGGGGACAGACTTCTCCAGCTCCTTACTACCTGAGTACCAATTTCATTGCACCTGTGATTCTGTGGCTTAACGCATGTCTAAACAAATCTGAATGGCTCAGTGCAAAGCTAATATGAAAATTCAGTTTAATTAAGCAGGGGTTACTTTGAGAAACTGGCATTCCGGTCCCTCATTCAAAACCTGGTTTGCCTCAACACATGCTGTTTCTGTTGGTTCTCTTTTTGCAGGCTGGTAGTCTTTAAGATTACAATCTAGGCTTGCCAACTTCCAGGTGGTGGCTGGAAATCTCCCACTATTTCTACGGCTCTTCAATCAACAGAGATCAGTTCACCTGGAGAAAAGGGCTGCTTTGGAAGCTAAACATTTCAGCATTATAGCACCCTCCCCTCTCCAAACCTCACCCTCCTCAGAGCCCACCCTCAAAATTTCCAGGTATTTTCCAACCCAGAGCTTTCAGCCTTAGATCTCCACATTTGCACATCACACAAAGCTGCAGTGAAGTCTGTGTTTAATAAAACAACTTGGATTGACATACCCCTTCCATAGTTTCTAGCTGATGTCCTGCAGCGGAAGAACAGGATTTGAGTCTAGTAGCATGTCAAAGGTCAATGAAATTTCCACGGTATAAGCTTTTGAGAGTTGTCAAACAGAGCATTGACTCTCCAAAGCTTGGTAGTTCCTTAAGGAATCACTGAACTTGAATCTTGCTCATCTATCTAGCCACAGTTAGTGGGGCATCTCATGTTCAGACAATCACACTAACCATGGTTGGTTAGATTAAACCATGGTTTGCAGTTACATCTAACACTAAACAAACTAAGCCTTCATTTAGAATCCTGGCCCAAGGGCAAGCTGCAAACCACAATGGGGTTAGGCACCCAATTTGGACATCCCAACTTATTGTGATTAGTTCTGCCACAGTAATATTCCCATCTCAGCAGGGGAAGGGGAGGGAGACGGACAGAGCTCGCAGATCCAAACTTAAGCAAGAGTCCAGGGCCTCTTTAAAGTCTAACAAAATGTATCCCTGCATAAACTGAACTCGGCTTCACGAAATCATAGAATCATAGAGTTGGAAGGAGCACACAGGCCATCTATTCCAACCCCCTGCTCAACGCAGGATCAGCCCAAAGCATCCTACAGCATCCAAGAAAAGTGTGTATCCAACTTTTGCTTGAAAACTGCCAGTGAGGGGGAGCTCACCACCTCCTTAGGCAGCCTATTTCACTGCTGAACTACTCTGTGAAAATTCTTTTCCTGATATCTAGCTTATATCATTGTACTTGTAGTTTAAACCCATTACTGCATGTCCTCTCCTCTGCAGCCAACAGAAACAGCATCCTGCCCTCCTCCACGTGACAACCTTTCAAATACTTAAAGAGGGCTATCATGTCCCCTCTCAACCTCCTTTTCTCCAGGCTGAACATTCCCAAGTCCCTCAACCTATCTTCATAGGGCTTGGTCCCTTGGCCCCAGATCATCTTCGTCGCTCTCCTCTGTACCCTTTCAATTTTATCTACGTCCTTCTTGAAGTGAGGCCTCCAGAACTGCACACAGTACTCCAGGTGTGGTCTGACCAATGCCGTATACAATGGGACTATGACATCTTGTGATTTTGATGTGATGCTCCTGTTGATACAGCCCAAAATGGCATTTGCCTTTTTTACCGCTGCATCACACTGCCTGCTCGTGTTTAGCTTACATCACACTGCCTGCTCATGTTTAGCTTACAAAATCTCATTCCGGAATAAACACGGTTCGTTTTTCGAGCGGCCTCCTGTTTACTCTTGCTAAGACGACGTCCCCCTTGGAATTCTCACAAATCCCAAGACTTCCAAGGCGTAGACGCATTTGGGTGCCCGTGGTTTTGTGGGCTCTGTCGCTAGTAGAGCTACTTTGGGCTTTGTCCTGACGACGAACGTTACCAGGGGAAACACGCCGTAAAAGAGAAACAGCATCCACGGTTGCATAAGGCCACGGCTGTGCTTAAAGATAGTTTACGGAGCTATAAACCTCATGCACGAAATGATTTTAAAAAAAAA